>NC_091283.1:821907138-822207138 GCF_032444005.1 Ranitomeya imitator
GGCCTGAGACAGCTCATAGAATCTCATGGTTTTCAGTATCACCTCTATGCTGATGACACACAGATCTACATCTCTGGACCAGATATCACCACCCTACTAACCAGAATCCCTCAATGTCTGTCCACTATTTCATCCTTCTTCTCCGCTAGATTTCTAAAACTTAACATTGACAAAACAGAATTCATTGTCTTTCCCCTATCTCACGCGACCCCCCCAATGAACCTATCCATTACAGTAAACGGCTGCCCACTCTCCCCAGTCCCACAAGCTCGCTGTCTCGGGGTAATCCTTGACCCTGATCTCTCCTTTAAACCGCATATCCAAGCCCTTCACCGATCGACCAAACCACTGCACGACCAGCTCTATCCTTACCTACAGTATCCTCACCCATCCCTTGTAGATTGTGAGCCCTCGCGGGCAGGGTCCTCTCTCCTCCTGTACCAGTTGTGACTTGTATTGTTCAAGATTATTGTACCTGTTTTTATTATGTATACATAGTAACATAGTAACATAGTTAGTAAGGCCGAAAAAAGACATTTGTCCATCCAGTTCAGCCTATATTCCATCATAATAAATCCCCAGATCTACGTCCTTCTACAGAACCTAATTGTATGATACAATATTGTTCTGCTCCAGGAAGACATCCAGGCCTCTCTTGAACCCCTCGACTGAGTTCGCCATCACCACCTTCTCAGGCAAGCAATTCCAGATTCTCACTGCCCTAACAGTAAAGAATCCTCTTCTATGTTGGTGGAAAAACCTTCTCTCCTCCAGACGCAAAGAATGCCCCCTTGTGCCCGTCACCTTCCTTGGTATAAACAGATCCTCAGCGAGATATTTGTATTGTCCCCTTATATACTTATACATGGTTATTAGATCGCCCCTCAGTCGTCTTTTTTCTAGACTAAATAATCCTAATTTCGCTAATCTATCTGGGTATTGTAGTTCTCCCATCCCCTTTATTAATTTTGTTGCCCTCCTTTGTACTCTCTCTAGTTCCATTATATCCTTCCTGAGCACCGGTGCCCAAAACTGGACACAGTACTCCATGTGCGGTCTAACTAGGGATTTGTACAGAGGCAGTATAATGCTCTCATCATGTGTATCCAGACCTCTTTTAATGCACCCCATGATCCTGTTTGCCTTGGCAGCTGCTGCCTGGCACTGGCTGCTCCAGGTAAGTTTATCATTAACTAGGATCCCCAAGTCCTTCTCCCTGTCAGATTTACCCAGTGGTTTCCCATTCAGTGTGTAATGGTGATATTGATTCCTTCTTCCCATGTGTATAACCTTACATTTATCATTGTTAAACCTCCTCTGCCACCTTTCAGCCCAAGTTTCCAACTTATCCAGATCCATCTGTAGCAGAATACTATCTTCTCTTGTATTAACTGCTTTACATAGTTTTGTATCATCTGCAAATATCGATATTTTACTGTGTAAACCTTCTACCAAATCATTAATGAATATGTTGAAGAGAACAGGTCCCAATACTGACCCCTGCGGTACCCCACTGGTCACAGCGACCCAGTTAGAGACTATACCATTTATAACCACCCTCTGCTTTCTATCACTTAGCCAGTTACTAACCCATTTACACACATTTTCCCCCAGACCAAGCATTCTCCTTTTGTGTACAAACCTCTTGTGCGGCACGGTATCAAACGCTTTGGAAAAATCGAGATATACCACGTCCAATGACTCACCGTGGTCCAGCCTATAGCTTACCTCTTCATAAAAACTGATTAGATTGGTTTGACAGGAGCGATTTCTCATAAACCCATGCTGATATGGAGTTAAACAGTTATTCTCATTGAGATAATCCAGAATAACATCCCTCAGAAACCCTTCAAATATTTTACCAACAATAGAGGTTAGACTTACTGGCCTATAATTTCCAGGTTCACTTTTAGAGCCCTTTTTGAATATTGGCACCACATTTGCTATGCGCCAATCCTGCGGAACAGACCCTGTCGCTATAGAGACACACATGTAAAGCGCCATGGAATAAATGGCGCTATAATAATAAATAATAATAATATATATACAGTATATATACATATATATTATGACATCCTTTGTAAAAAGAAATGTGTAATATATACTTTTTACAGAGTAAATAGACGTTACAGGGAGGAGGGAGATGCAGATGCAGTGCCTTTCTCTGTGTGTGTGAGACTGCCTGCTGTGAGAGGGGAGGAGGAGCAGCAGGGAAACACAGAACACATCACATTAGTAAAAGTCTGCCCTCCCAGCAAGCATGGAGAGAAAATGTACACTTATAGAAACCAACAAAGGAAAGGAAAAGATCCAAAACCCGACACAACATTTCTGGCTGCTCTACATCTGTCACACATCTACAGCTGCCTGGTCCGATGTCTTGCGCTGAAAATACATTATAGTCTTTATTCTGTATAATATTGATGTAAAGGTTAAATATACTAGAAAAGAGCCAGCACTGCAAAACCACATGAATCTCGTAAATCGAGGAATCCAAATTTCTCACTTGCCCTTGCTGAAAGAGATTAACCTCGAAAGGTGAAATAATCTAAATATTTGTCCATTTTACTATTGAGTTTATTTTTATTACATTATTTCAACAATTTTACTAGTACTAAAATTTTAATCCTACAAAGGTGGTTTATTGAAAGAATACTTTTTTAAAGCCCAGACTTAAAGTATTACATATGCAGTTATAGCATATCCACAGAACATGTCGTAATGATTAATAGATGAGCCTTAGACTGAAAGAACCCAAATTCGCTGAACCAAACGATCCATACAGCCATAGATGACAGTCATATTGTGGTGATGTCTCCTCTTAAGTCTTCTGGAGTTAAGGCAAGAGAAGAGCACGTATAATTTCAAATACCTTCATAACAGTTCATAAAGAAGGATCATGTCGCTCTATTAGGACAACCTAACATGTCCATGAAATACATAGCCAGCCCATTGATTTATGAGCTGTGCAATGCCTCATTCGCCCTGTGGAGGTGCTGTAGTAAAAATGGACACTTTCAAGTTTGCTTCACAAGTTACAGTTGATTGCCAGGGGCTTTATTCCAAGGAAACCTTGTGATCCTTTAATTAGCTGTTAGTTCCTGTATTTGCGGATGGCTAAAAGGGTATGTGTCTTCTGAAAATGACCTATTGTTTAGATCAGATTTTTGTGGTACATGTATTGCTAAAAAAGCCAATTTCTTTCTTTTATTAATAAAGTCATATCTTTATTAATAAACAAAGAATTGGACTCTTGCAATATTTACATGGACCACTGTGTTTTTTAAACTCTAACTTCCTGTACTTTCAGGAAGAGTTTCCAGCAGTTTTCTTATCATCAGAGGCAGGATTACAATGATCAATAACACCTTAATATACAGTAGATAAAACGGGATGCACAAATCACAATAGGTGATATCACAGCTCACCTTCTCCTTCTGTACAATGACTGATAAGACCTCTATATACAGTAGATAGCACAAGATCCACCATTCACAATAGGTGATGTCACAGCTCACCTCCTCCTGTACAATGACTGATAACACATGAATATACAGTAGATAACATAGGATCCACCATTCACAATATGTGATGTCACAGCTCACCTCCTCCTCCTCTACAATGACTGATAACACCTCTATATACAGTAGATAACACAGGATCCACCATTCACAATAGGTGATGTCACAGCTCACCTCCTCCTCCTGTACAATGACTGATAACACCTCTATATACAGTAGATAACACAGGATCCACCATTCACAATAGGTGATGTCACAGCTCACCTCCTCCTCCTGTACAATGACTGTAAAGACCTCTATATACAGTAGATAACACAGGATCCACCATTCACAATAGGTGATGTCACAGCTCACCTCCTCCTGTACAATGACTGATAACACCTCTATATACAGTAGATAACAGGATCCACCATTCACAATAGGTGATGTCACAGCTCACCTCCTCCTGTACAATGACTGATAACACCTCTATATACAGTAGATAACACAGGATTCCCCATTCACAATAGATGATGTCACAGCTCACCTCCTCCTCCTGTACAATGACTGGTAACACCTCTATATACAGTAGATAACACAGGATCCACCATTCACAATAGGTGATGTCACAGCTCACCTCCTCATCCTGTACAATGACTGATAACACCTCTATATACAGTAGATAACACAGGATTCCCCATTCACAATAGATGATGTCACAGCTCACCTCCTCCTCCTGTATAATGACTGATAACACCTCTATACATAGTAGATAACACGGGATCCACCATTCACAATAGGTGATGTCACAGCTCACCACCTGCTCCTGTACAATGACTGATAACACCTCTATACACAGTAGATAAAACAGGATCCACCATTCACAATAGGTGATGTCACAGCTCACCTCCTGCTCCTGTACAAAGACTGATAACACCTCTATACACAGTAGATAACACAGGATCCACCATTCACAATAGGTGATGTCACAGCTCACCTCCTGCTCCTTTACAATGACTGATAACACCTCTATATAAAGTAGATAACACAGGATCCCCCATTCACAATAGATGATGTCACAGCTCACCTCCTCCTCCTGTACAATGACTGATAACACCTCTATACACAGTAGATAAAACAGGATCCACCATTCACAATAGGTGATGTCACAGCTCACCTCCTCCTCCTGTACAATGACTGATAACACCTCTATACACAGTAGATAACACAGGATCCACCATTCACAATAGGTGATGTCACAGCTCACCTCCTGCTCCTGTACAATGACTGATAACACCTCTATATAAAGTAGATAACACAGGATCCACCATTCACAATAGGTGATGTCACAGCTCACCTCTTCCTCCTGTCCAACTACTAAAAGAAAACTAAAAAGTTTATAATTTTTATCTTTAACACATATTGTGATATGGAAAAAATTGCATTTAAAGAAAAATACTTTAAACACAAAAACTGGGGATGAGCTGCAATACCACCAACAGCCTGTGTGTAAGTGTGGTGCTATTTTGGGGAAAAAGGCAGACATGTTTTTTTTAATTCTTCAAACTCTTTAGAAGGGGTTTTCCACTTTATGAAAGTTATTCTGTTTTAGCTGCAACTGTGACATCACATCAATGGCACAGATCACTGCTGCAGCCAATCACTGAGCTTGTCGACTGCTGATTGGCTGCAGCTGTGATGTACACTGTCGATGTGATGACAATCAACGATCACCGGGTTCAGTGAATGGCTGTAGCCGTGATGTCACATCGACAGTTGACATCACTGCTGCAGCCAATCAGTGACTTTGCTTATGTAAAAAGCAGCTTGAGCTGCTAAGCTCTGTGATTGGCTGCAGTGGTGAAGTGAGCTGCCACTGCTGCAGCCAAAACAATGAGTCCTGAGCAGAGACGGAGAGTCAGAATTGGACCCGGGGAGGGTGGGTGTATACAACCGGAGCTTGTAGCTTTACATCTTTGCAATGGTTTCAGCACCAGTTTTCTTAAAAATGGAAACCCCCTTTAAGCTCATGGCGCGCAGTCTGATGTGGATGCGCTTGCACTTTCTTTACGCGCTGTATTTGAGCCAAACACTGTATATTGCATGTTGCTTTCATGGCGCAGTGTACCATTTCACAGTCATGATGCACACACTTGAAGACAGTTCTTCTGCTCTGATAACTGGATTATATTGTGTGAGTATTAAATTACATTAACAATCGCGCCACTCAATATTCTGTAAAGTGGCGCATACTTGACCAGACCCCGGCCTGTCAGTGTCAATCAGATGCTAAATCAAATCACCAGAAGCCGGCTCCGCAGAGCTGCAGCCTTAAAATATACAGCTCTTCTTTTTTTAATACTAGCCCGGCTGTCACAATTCTTTATGTCACCCCGACAGGGAATTCAATAAAGTGATTGTGGGAGAGAGCAGATTCTCTGTGCAAGCGCCAGCCAGGACTTTATATCATTGTGCACATGTTTAACCCCTCAACCCCTCGCTGCCACTGTCGCCCGTTGCGAAGCTGAAAAATGGCTTCGTTGTAGTGCTAAATTCGACATTCCTCTGTGATTACTCATATAGGGCACTGACATCATGTACAATTTTAATTGAGATTCATTATTTAAAGGGGACCCATCATCAGGGTCATAAGCCGAGAGTTTTGTTCCGTTTTAATTTCCTCTTCTCCCTTGAGTATTCTGTTTCTTGTTGGGTTTTTTTAAAATGCGCCATATGGATCCAAAGATATGGAGCTTTTTATTTAGAGCTTATCTTTATGATCTTTACCAAAGGGGTGTGCTCACTAGGTAACAATGCAGAACAGTCTGAAGACACGCCCCAGAGGATCCTGTGAGCACCGCCCCCTTGATAAAGACCATAATAATGAGCATTAAATTAAAATAACCATAGCTCTGTATCTGTAAAATGGATTAAAAAAAACATGATACACAAGGGGGCATTTGGAATAAAATGAGTGCTAAAACTGGACACTATTTTTTTGATCTGGTGACAAATCATCTTTAAAGGACATTTTTTAATAAAAGAGAAAAAAAATTTAAATTTTTTTAAACAAATATAACAAAACTGAAATGAGACTTATATCTAGATTACAGTTGAACGTAAAGGATCATTCTACCTGGTCTTGTGAAAAGGCATAAGCCCACCAGACAGGTTGGGCACAGATAGCAGATTTTTTAAAAATTGAATGATCAAACAGCTAAATCACTAGCAACGTGTAATGAAAGGATGATCATGTAACTATCACATGTTCGGAGCCTGGAGATCTACACTAATTATACTTAATCCATCACCGCCATCTACTGTAATCAGGAACCACTGAGAAGGTAGGTGAACATCCAATATAGATTCTGGCAGAAGTTGTTGCTGTCTTCCCCATGTTCTTGACAGGTAATGTATGGGTTCTTCTTAATTCCTAATCCAGTAACTATCATATATTCTGAATCTAGAGATCTTCTCTAAGTACACAGAATCAATCACCTCCATTTCTGTGATCGGAATTTTAGGGGTTTTCCTAATCCTAAGTGTTCTAGCTGCCAAGGATGAGATTCAGTCCTATTAAGAGTTTAGCAAACAAAAATCACACTGCTCTGGTCCTCCATGGCACCTGGGCCAAGGCAGCCCTCACTTTTGCAGCTGGAAGCCTTGACCTTGCATCTTGGGTGGCACTAGTATTTACTAGGTCCCTCAATGTCAATGTCCATGCTGCCATGCTAAAAATTCTGGCTACAGGAGTTGCAGCTGTCACAGAGGACTGGACCACGGACCATGGCAGCGCAAATCTTTTTGTTCAACTCTAATTTAGAACCATGGATAGGATCTCATCCTTGGTATTTGCAATACTTAAAAATAGAAAAACAAACATACATTTTGTATCACAGAAATGGGACTGGTTGATTAGGTATAATTAGAGTAGATCTGGAGGCTCCAAAACATGTGATAGTTTCTCAATGATTATGCATTGATCGCTTGTGATTTAGTTGTTTTATCATTCAATTCAATACGAATCTGTTCTCTGTGCACTGGCTTACTGCTGGGCATGTGTCAATCAGAACATTTAAAGCTAAAGTGTAACTCATGCATGGAACAACGTATGAATTTTAGACTTCCACGGACTCCTAGTGGACAATGCAGCTAAGTAGGCGTCTGTGATTACAGCTGTGACTTAATGAAGCAAGGCAAAAAGTAGCCAACTTTGAGATTAAAAAAATGATTGTTTAGTCCTATACATTTATATCGAAGACATCCACTTTAGCATACCCTATACTGTAGCACTGGTTACTAGTTGTAAGACATGGAAGGGTAGCTACACTGGTTGATGGAAGATGATGAAGCCAGTGACTTGCACTGTAATTGGACTCTTATTTATAAGCCATCTTCTTGCGAGTGAACAGTTATATTGGACTGCATCCTCCTGCATCATAATCGCGCCCATAAATATTACTAGCATAATGACGGCAACGAAACGGCTTGGCTGTGAGATACTGCAGCCCATATCGAGCAGGACAGTAGATCATGATGAAGGATGATTGCTGATGCTCATGTTGGCCTGTTTGTCATCTCCCTAATATCAGGCAGCGATGTAGCTCTCAGCAACTTCCATGATTAACCTAATGGATCATATGTATGAAATTGTGATCGTGTGCATTAGCTTTTCCATCAGGTGTCTCAATAAATGTAATTTAAAGAAAAGGTTTTATGTTTTTCTCATGTTGATTGAGAACAGGGCCAGACTTAAAGGGAATAGGTCAGTAGGATGAACCCCTCAAAGCCGTGTATATGGGCAATAAAATGACACCTTCATAACTGTGATCTGATGTCTTATTTCCGAGAAATCCATGTTTTTTTAAATATGTAAATTAGCTGTTAGGATCTATGGGCCAGACATAAATCTCGCTGAGAATCTGCCTCCAAAGCTTATTTTAAATGAAAGGGGGCATTTTCAGTTCCAATTTTATTCCGCTTCCTATGTCCTACATGCCTATATAGTTGGTTTAGGAGTGTTGATCCTACTTAATGGTTCCCTTTCAGCTACCATACTGTTATATCTCCTGACTGCCCCTTATACGTTCATTTATTTTACTGGTGAAAGAGGCATAAACTGCTGCCCTACACTTCTGGAACCAACTTATTTCCCGTAGGATCAAAGACCCGGGCATGTTGGATTTCAATCCATGTGATTTTTATTATTATTATTTATTATTATAGCGCCATTTATTCCATGGCGCTTTACATGTGAGGAGGGGTATACATAATAAAACAAGTACAATAATCTTGAACAATACAAGTCACAACTGGTACAGGAGGAGAGAGGACCCTGCCCGCGAAGGCTCACAATCTACAAGGGATGGGTGAGGATACAGTAGGTGAGGATAGAGCTGGTCATGCAGCGGTTTGGTGGATCGGTGGTTACTGCAGGTTGTAGGTTTGTCGGAAGAGGTGGGTCTTCAGGTTCTTTTTGAAGGTTTCGATGGTAGGCATTGTTGGCTGATCCTGTCATTATGAGTAGTTTTGGTCAAATTTAGCTTCATGTTTATGGTTTTTGGTTGGGTGGTGCTCTGTGAAGAACATTCTCCATATAGTGTGCCTTATAGTCCAATCACCCAGAACCAAAAAAAATTCTCCATAGTGATATGAAGTGCTGCCACCATGTATCTAAATAACAATGCATGACAGCTAAAAGTGGCTATACACATTAGACCACAGTCCGCCTATCGCACAATTTCGCCAAGATCTGATGACTTATCTTTTTTTTCCCTGTGGACAACCGCTTTATCTCATTTCCACAAGATAGGTGACAAATTGTTAAGTTGTGTCTGACTGCTCGGACCGTTAAAATGGAGAAGTAGTCCACATGCTCAACCTGCTGCTCCATTCACTCCCTATGAGGCTACTGAGTGCGCCACTAGACTTTTTCCAGCAGCCCTATTGAGAATAAATGGAGCTGTGGTTAGTAAGTCGACCCCTCACTCCATTTTGTAATGAGAATTAAAGTTCCCAGTTCAGGATAAAAAAAATCCCAACATTCAGACCCACTCCGATCAGCAAGTACTTGTCTTCTCCGGACAACCCCCTACTGACTTTCCATCAATAAGTGATAACGAGGAAAAAAGGGAATGGCTGTGTTTAATTTCACCATCGGTTCAACATCAGTTTGCTGTCAGGGTATAGTAGAGGCTTACTTCCCTCGACTCACTTAAAACGTTTGCCTCCCCAGCCAAACCAAGCCTTTATGTGTTGGGTGGAATGGTTGTGGGACGGACCAATGAGCTTTCCACTATTGAGTGTTTGTTTGTAGCTTTATCTATAGGGTAGCCTTACCTTTAGCTGCATGCTGTGCAGATGTTTTTCATCAGTTTTTGAGCACCAAGTATGGGAACAAATAGATGAAAATGCAAAAGGGCATGATGAACAAATTGGGCACTATAATGGGGTCCCATTTTGCTCTGTGTGGGCTTCCTGATCTTCTATCAACGCCATTGTTTCCATTAGAACACGTCGATAAAGATCCGTCAACTAACATTTTCCTTAAGAAACATGGGTAATATATCCTTCGATCCTAGTCCTATACTTCATTAACACAATTTCTGTCTATTTTGATGAGTTTCGATAGATTTGTACACAAAGCTATCTTATCTAGAAAACATCAATGGGTAGACCTCGCATGATTCTAACTTGAGAATTGAGACGCTTGTCTGCTTCCCACACAATGCCAGAAATGTTCTACCTTTCTACAGTTAATTAGTTATCTTTCTTAGCATGGCATTATTAGTTAATTAGGTAAACAATGAGGAGGAAACGAAGGGATAAAATTGACCTGTTTATTTAACATGAAGTCAAAACAGAAATATATTGATTGACCACGCACCGCGTCCTCTGTAATTTCTATCAAGATCAATAATATCATTTATGCTGTCTCATCTCCGCAGTTTCTTAGTTAATCATTAATTTTTCCAGTGATAAATGATGTAATAATGAGCCGTCATTACCGGAGTTGTTTTACATAACCGGCTTATTAGAACATCGTAAACGCCCCGGCAAAATGTAATTTAGTCTCTTATTTCAAGTTGACAAAAATAATGTACAACACAAAAAAAAAAGCCATACTGGTCCAGAAAAGTAAAGAGAATGTCCTTGAAAATTCTAGACCCTAAAGTAGAAATTTCTGCCATTTGTATGAGAGTTACAAAAATTGTCAACTAATTTTGGAAGTTAATGGGGCAGAACTGCAATGCCACACGCAACCTGTTATTTCTAACCTTGGACAAAGGTAAAATTTGCCAAGGCGGGAGGGAAGTCTAAGGAGGCATACACAAAAAATTTACAGTACTGCTACTGTTCTTCACACATTGTTCCATATTTTTGTTTGAATCCTTGACATTGGTGGCATCTACTATAGACCAATGGTGGTCAAAGTCCTCTGTCATAGAAGCCTGGATACATATTTACTGCAGTTTTGCAATACCGTAATTACTTGCATAATTCTAATGGGTGAAACACCTTTCTTTTTGATGTTACATCTATAAAATATGCAGCGGGAATCACCAAAACCAAAACTTCTAACCCAGTTTTTCAAACTCATTTCTAACTGCCAAAAAAATACTATGTGTGAGTACATAAAAAATTATTTGATGATGATTGATGATGAAAAGTGAGAATTGATAAATAGAGACCCCTAAGCAATTACCCTTTTTCTCTCCCTGCAATCCACGATAATTCCACATTGTCTTGTGACATTTTAGATGAAAAAAGCCCTAAAATAAAGCTGGAAATATGACAAAGAAGAATTGATTCTGCAATAAGGTCATCCCTGAGACTATAATAAACATGAGCTAATATATTTGTTAAGGAAATTATAGTCGGAAAAGCCAAGAAAACAAAACAGGAAACAGGTTTTAAATCCATTAATCCACTAGGACATTGGCTTACTTTTTGTTTGTGCTCCTTTCTGGCATTGACCTCTCAATACTATTTTTCATCTTTTTTTCTTTACTCCTGATTTTCCTTTATATTTTTTGTTTATTTCCACTGATGCTTGTTGTGTAGGACAGTAGCTATGTCTATCCGCACATGCTGAGTGCTTTATGATTGATGGAAGCTTTTTTTTGACATTTTATGTCAATTCGAGTGATTGACAGCTAGGTGCCTGCTGTATGGAGTAAACATCAGTGGAGTGGTGTGATCTTGTTCTCCACTCATAGAATCAATATCTTGGTTGGAAGGAATTATTCCTTCTTTTTCTTATAAGAAATAGCGGTTGCAAGCTGAATATCACACCGCTGGTACTCCTAAAATATACTGTAACTTCATTAAAGCTTGTGGGAGATGAGAACTTGACACAGTGGTTACTGGAAATGTGTTACCAGCTGTGTATAGATGGGCTTTGGTGCTGGCCTGAAAGGGAGTCTCCACCTTTTAACACTATTTCATTTTTCGGTCTAAATTCTGTGCTGATAACTTCCTAACAGATCATATAGCGATCGGAGCTCAGTTATAAATACCCTGTATAGACATAGATATAAAATATAGTGACCGTGAGCTGATATAGTACCCAGCGACTAATGAGGTCCATCTCCAATTAGTGCAATTACTGATGACTAATTGGCTATAGATGGCTATAAACTTGTGGTATGATGTGATATGATCAAGGTGTCAACATCCTATCACTGTTTGCATAATTCCAGCATTGTGAAATCAATGTATGCGTTAAGCTATGTTCATTAGCGCTTTACTCCCAGGAAAATGGGATTTGGACGTTTGTGTTGATGAGACCATTGACTGTACTGATGCAGACAAAGTCACTGTGCTCTCTGTTCAAAATCATTTTCATCTGCATACACGTATATCAGGCGGGCTCCAAGATGCAGTTGGTTCAGTCTCACCCCAAATTGGCGTATACGGCCAAAAATAATGTCTGACAGGGCACACAGTGACTCCATCTACATCACTACAATCAACGACCCTATCATTACAGTCAACAGGCCCATCATTGCAGTCAACAGCCCCATCATTGCAGTCAACAGCCCATCAATACAGTCAACAGCCCCACCATTACAGTCCATGGCCCCATCATTACAGTCCACGGCCCCATCACTACAGTCAACGGCCCCGTCATTACAGTCAACTGGCTCATCATTACAGTCAACAGCCCCATCATTGCATTCAGCGGCGCCATCATTGCAGTCAGCAGCCCCATCATTGCAGTCAACTGGCCAAATCATTACAGCCAACAGCCCCATCATTATAGTCAATGGCCTCATCATTTCAGTCAATGGTCACAATCATTGCATTCAATGGCCCCATCATTACAGTCAACAGCCCCATCATTACAGTCATCGGCCCCATCATTACAGTTAACAGCCCCATCATTGCATTCAGTGGCCCCATCATTGCAGTCAGCAGCCCCATCATTGCAGTCAATGGCCAAATCATTACAGCCAACAGCCCCATCATTGCACTCAATGGCCTCATCATTGCAGTCAGCGGCCCCATCATCGCAGACAATGGCCAAATTATTGACTCCGTCTACATCACTAGAGTCAACGGCCCTATCATTACAGTTCACGGCCCCATCATTACAGTCCACAACCTGTTATGAACTGGTGATTCAGAAACACAATGGACCTGGTGGTTAAGAGCACACAAAGTGACCTGATAGTTACTAATAACATAGGACGAGCTCTGAGACGTGGGAACTCTGCTGACCGCAATCCCTAATCCTATCACACCACACTAGAGGTAGCCGTGGAGCGCTCCTGACCAGACCTAGGCGCCTTGGGCACAGCCTGAGAAACTAGCTAGCCCTGAAGATAGAAAAATAAGCCTACCTTGCCTCAGAAAAATTCCCCAAAGGAAAAGGCAGCCCCCCACATATGACTGTGAGTAAAGATGAAAATACAAACACAGAGATGAAATAGGTTTTAGCAAAGTGAGGCCCGACTTACTGAATAGACCGAGGATAGTAAAGATAGCTTTGCGGTCAGCACAAAAACCTACAAACAACCACGCAGAGGGCGCAAAAAGACCCTCCGTACCGACTAACGGCACGGAGGTGCTCCCTCTGCGTCCCAAAGCTTCCAGCAAGCAAGAAAAATCAAAATAGCAAGCTGGACAGAAAAAATAGCAAACAAAAGTAACACAAACAGAACTTAGCTTATGCAGGGCAGACAGGCCACAAGACGATCCAGGAGAGAGCAAGACCAATACTGGAACATTGACTGGAGGCCAGGAACAAAGAACTAGGTGGAGTTAAATAGAGCAGCACCTAACGACTTAACCTCGTCACCTGAGGAAGGAAACTCAGAAGCCGCAGCCCCACTCACATCCACCAGAGGAAGCTCATATGTAGATGGAGTCAATGATTTGGCTGTTGACTGCAATAATGGGGCTGCTGACTGTAATGATGGGGCCATTGACTGCAATGATGGGGCCATTGAGGAAGCTCATAGACAGAACCAGCCGAAGTACCACTCATGACCACAGGAGGGAGCTTGACCACAGAATTCACAACAACAACCCCATCATTACAGTCAATGGCCCCATCGTTGCAGTCAATGGCCTCATCATTACAGTCAGTGGTCCCATCATTGCAGTCAACGGCCCTATCATTACAGTCAACAGCCCCAACTTTAAAGTCAATGGCCCCATCATTGCAGTCAGCAGCCCCATAATTGCAGTGAATGTCCAAATCGTTACAGTCAACAGCCCCATCATTGCAGTCAATGGCCCCATCATTGCAGTTAATGGCCCCATCATTACAGTCAGCGGCCCCATTATTGCAGTCAACAGCCAAATCATTGACTCCATCTACATCACTACAGTCAATGACCCTATCATTGTAGTCAACTGGCCCCATCATTGCAGTCAACAGCCCCATCAATACAGTCAACAGTCCCATCATTACAGTCCACGGCCCCATCATTCCAGTCAACGGCCCCATCATTGCAGTCAGTGGCCCCATCATTGTAGTCAACGGCCAAATCATTACAGTCAACGGCCCCATCACTGCCGTCAATGGCCCCATAATTACAGTCAACAGCCCCCATCATTGCAGTCACCGGCCCCATGATTGCAGTCAACGGCCCCATCGTTGCAGTCACCGGCCCCATGATTGCAGTCAATGGCCCCATCATTGCAGTCAATGGCCCCATGATTGCAGTCAACAGCTCCATCATTACTGTCAATGGCCCCATCATTACAGTCAGTGGCCCCATCATTGCAGTCAACGGCCCCATAATTACAATCAATGGCCCCAACTTTACAGTCAATGACCCCATCATTGCAGTCAGCGGCACCATAATTGCAGTCAGTGGCCAAATCTTTACAGTCAACAGCCCCATCATTGCAGTCAATGGCCCCATCATTGCAGTCAATGGCCCCATCATTACAGTCAGCAGCCCCATTATTGCAGTCAACAGCAAAATCATTGACTCCATCTACATCACTACAGTCAATGACCCTATCATTGCAGTCAACTGGCCCCATCATTGCAGTCAACAGCCCCATCAATACAGTCAACAGCCCCATCATTACAGTTCTCGGCCCTATAATTCCAGTCAACGGCCAAATCATTACAGTCATCGTCCCCATCATTGCAGTCAATGGCCCCATAATTACAGTCAACAGCCCCATCATTGCAATCACCGGCCCCATGATTGCAGTCAACAGCCCCATTATTACTGTCAATGGCCCCATCATTAGTCAGTGGCCCCATCATTGCAGACAACGGCCCCATCATTACAGTCAATGGCCCCAACTTTACAGTCAATGGCCCCATCATTGCAGTCAGCAGCACCATAATTGCAGTCAGTGGCCAAATCGTTAGTCAACAGCCCCATCATTGCAGTCAATGGCCCCATCATTGCAGTCAATGGCCCCATCATTACAGTCAGCAGCCCCATTATTGCAGTCAACAGCAAAATCATTGACTCCATCTACATCACTACAGTCAATGACCCTATCATTGCAGTCAACTGGCCCCATCATTGCAGTCAACAGCCCCATCAATACAGTCAACAGCCCCATCATTACAGTTCTCGGCCCTATAATTCCAGTCAACGGCCAAATCATTACAGTCATTGTCCCCATCATTGCAGTCAATGGCCCCATAATTACAGTCAACAGCCCCATCATTGCAATCACCGGCCCCATGACTGCAGTCAACGGCCCCATGATTGCAGTCAACAGCCCCATTACTGTCAATGGCCCCATCATTACAGTCAATGGCCCCATCATTACAGTCAAAGTCCTCATCATTACAGTCAACGGCCCCATTATCACAATCAACAGCCCCATCATTACAGTCAAGGGCCCCATCTGTAAAAACATCCAAATCCCTTTTTCCAGTGCTTCAGATGTAAGTGAAAGTAAAACGCTAAATGAACATAGTCTGTTGCAACATTTATGACATCACATTGTGCATTATTCTACCATTGTAACATTACATGCCTGCGAAGTTTCAGAGTTGGGTATGTTGTTTATTTCATGACCATACCCCTTTCTATGCACCCCCTGGATTTAAGTGTGGACACCAAGAGTTCATTGGTACATCCCAGAGTCATGCTCAACAAACCTTGTCGGAAGCATCACATTCCCAGAGGAATGTTTGCCTACTAATCCAGAATGTTGCCTTTTTTCAGGTAGTGTTCTAGACTTTCCAGGAAAGCTGCCAAGTTTGTGTGTGCAATGCATTATCCTTGTACATTTAAAGGTTTTCCCCAAAATCAGAAGATATCTCTTAATCATATAATTGGGGATAATTTGCTATTTGCTGTCGGTCAGACTGCTGGTCCTCTAGTAATATTCTGAATGCAGCTCTGTGATGCTGAGAATAGGGTTTTATGGAGCGCCATCTTGAATCAAGTGGTTGTGTGCTCCATTCATTGTCAATGGGACTGCCAGAAATAGTCAAGTTCTGTGCTTACATTTTTTGCGGTCCCATACACAATTAATGGACTTAAGGCTGAGCAGTTGCATCTTTGCCCCATTCAAAACGGAGCTCTGCAGTGCACCATATTTTATATTCTAGTGCCCTATTCTTGGAATCATTGGGGTCCTGGCGATCAGACCCCTAGCAATCAGCAAGTTACCTCTCATCCCATGAATGGTGCATAAATTGTAATTTGGGGAAAATCCCTTAAAGAAAAACAAAATTAACAGTGCATTTCATGCCCTCTACTTGCTGTTGAATATGGCCTTGGTGGAGTTTTGCTATTGGACACCATAGTATCTTGTTACATCCCTGATTCTGATTACCTGCAATCTCCACTAGAGGGAGTGTAGATACCATCTTCCCAGTATGCAATAAGCTCATAAGCTCCCTCTAGTGGTGGCTGCAGGAAGTCAGAATGTATATCTATGAAATCTATGCCTATGAAGTGGGGTTTGAGCTCAGTATTAGAAAAACAAAGTTCTAATTGCTCTAAATAAATATTAACAAAAATAGTGAAATCAGAGGGATTAAAAATATATACATATTTTAAAAATTTGCATTTTGATCACTTTTTTAACATTTAATGCAATATACTCTATTCTGTATAAATGCACTGCCTGGAGTAAAATCCTCCTTGTACACCTACATAGAAAAATGATTTGTGTTCAAGGTACCTATTGGTCTAGAGAGCAATTGAGGTCAACTTCTCAATATTCCATATAATAGCCCGGTTCACTATGTAATTTCGCCGGAATTTTCTGGAGAGTTTCAAATATGTACATTTTTGGAAAGGCTATGGTATAAGCAATAAGAAAAACAATGTTTCCATTTGCCCCGAGTCCTAAGTGGCCGCCATCTTGGATTTTACAAAATGGCTGATTTACATCGATTTTTGTTAATATCTCAGCTTGTAAGTAACGTAAAACTTAAATTTTGACAGCTAAACATACATTTTGAGTACTAAGAAATGCAGTGGTATCCAAATAAATACTCTATATACGACTACAAATTGTATCGGTTTATATTTGAACAAATTTTCGAACTCGAAAAGCAGAGAGTTAATGTTTTTAACTTTTGAACAACCAGAGTGTCTTTACATATCGCCACCATCACTGTCATCATCAGTTTCATATTTGGTCTGAGTGTCCTCGTCATTCATACACTCGCTGTCACACTGACAAAGATCGGTACAGGATAAGTTATTTTTTCGGCACGAACACCTTGAAGAAGAACAGTCATGTTTGCATTGACAACTAATCATCTCGATTATTGCTTTTGGAGCTGGAAGAACATCTGTCATGGTTGGTTTCAACTGTCCATCCAACCCTTTGTGATAGCCATTCTTCTCGGGATCCAGCTGAGAATCCTGCAAAGCAATGTTAGCTTGTCCCCACACTCTGGCTTGGATATGGACTCTGAGGACATGTTGTTTTAGAGCTCCGAGTGTAGGAGGTAACCTGTCACTTTCTGCCATATGCTTGCAAAATAGATGCCATCGCAGTTCGGGAATATTCTTAATAAAAATGCCTTTTGGAGAGTAAGCAAAACATACGAAGGTAGCAAGAGTTGACAACATAGTTTTGCTCACTTCTTTTTCAGTCGAAAGCATCTGCAGAGAACTGATTACATCTGGTGTTGCGTTCATGTAAGCTTGCAGCCAGATTGCTTTGCCAATTCGAGAGAACCTTCCAGTTGTGTCAGCACCAGTGAATGCATGGAAGGCTGTCAAAGCCTTTGCTCTGTCTGCCCCTATGACTCTCCTTATTGGCTCTATCTCGATCATCCCAGAGACCATTGAAATCGATGTATTCTTCAGCATGAGGTCATAGTTAGCTATGACCAACACCAGTACATCGGTATCAGGGGAGAAGAAAACCATCCTTGCATCCGGTGGGTTTCGTTGTGTTGCCAAGACAGCTTGGTAGATCAACAGTGTGTCTGCTTCTTCGTGATTTGAATTCATACATGATGTTCTGACTCATAGTGAGTGCTGCTCGGTCAACAATTTTGGTCCTTCTTTGAGTTTCAAGGCTGTCAATCGGCCCTGTTATGATCCAACGGATAGCGGAATATAATTCTGCTGGAACGTCGTTTATGTCACTAGTGACCGTTATGGTGTTTTTATCATTGACTTCCGTTGTAAAATTAGCAATGCTTTTCCTAATTAACTGTGCTGCTTTGTAGATTGTCTGCATGTTGTCTGCATCATCACTACGACATTCCATTGCAGAATTAACCATGATTTCCTCACAGGCTTCTGGTGAATAAAGAACTGCTGATTCCCTTCTGTTTTTTGAAAGACAGGATTTCAGATGTGGCAAGGCATTCATTATAATTTCTTTGAGCCACTTTCTAGTGAATGTAGGTTTGTGATTTTCCACGCCTTCTATACCAAGCATATTCAAATAAGTGGTTTCGATATCTTGTATAGATAGATATGATTGGTTCTGTGTTTGAATATCCACTAGGTTTATCAACTCTAGCAGACTTGCACGTTGTAATAAGGGTTCTTTGTGGTCTGTTCTGTTGGTACTACGTTCTCGTTGTCCATGAAAAACATGCTTTGTCCAACAGCTTTTGTGGTACCGGACGTCAATAGAATGTGCATCCCCTGGTGCAATGCATGTGTTCAGTCTTGTTTTCAGTGTTAAATTATCTGATGTTTCAATAGCTTGTTTCAACGATTTCCCTGCGTTGACTGTCCTCACATTATAAAGCTTCTCATTCTCATCGTTCTGACAAAAGAAACATTTTTCCTTATCCAGTGGCCATGTATGTGACCTCGTGAATGGTGATGAAGAGTCAGATGTTAATGAACCTGATTCGTCCATTTCAGCACGTCCTCTTTTTAATCCTCGTTTCTTGGTAATGTGGCTACCAGTAGCTAATGCATGTGCATAACGGTCCCGGGCTCGTTGTATTTGGTCGTTGTTAATTGCATTTGTGTAACAACTTCGATGGTAGACTGCCTGATGTGTAGCGATTGTGTCTTTCCTGTTGCTAATCCGTCGATGGATATCAACATAGTTGCCATCTTGTAAACTTGCCCTCTCTGCTACTATGTCCAAAACGCGCTGGTAAGACTGTATCCGAGGATTTTGCACCAACTTCTCATTGCCATTGGAAGACTGACAGAGCATACATAGCTTCCAGTTGATAGGTGCCTCACCTTCACAAGTGACTTCAGTAGCTTGTGGTTTGTCTGTCATGTTCAACTCCTGTAATAAAAGAAAAAAAAAACATGTGATTCCTGTCATTATGTATTATTATGTCAATACTAATTAATTATAAAAAACTGCTGTAGTAAATATCTAAAACACATCTGCAACTAGTAATATTGCATTTCTTAGCCCTAAAATGTATGTTTAGCTGTCAAATTTTATTTTTATGTTATTTATAAGCTGAGATATTAACGAAAATTGGTTTTACGTCAGCCATTTTGTCAAATCCAATATGGCGGTCACGTGGGACTCGGGGCAAATGGAAACATTGTTTTTCGTATTGCTTATACTATAACCTTTCCAAAAATGTATAGTTTTCAGACTCTCCAAAAAAATCCGGCGAAGGCCTAAATCAATACATAGTGAACCGGACTATAAGCTTCTCCCCTCCATGTAAAATTGAAAAATCTAGGCAATATTGCCAGCAGGTTATTGCAGGCAATTTTCCTGCCTGAGGCTACAATAGATAGGATTCCCTGTCATGTCGTTACAGATTGCCACACAATAGTTGTATCTTCATCGCCAGCATTTTAATGAACAAATAGTTAAACCCATTATTTTGTTTGTGATTTTGTAGCATGTGAAAGCGTCATATCTTAGAACATGTCACATCCATAAATTGGGTCTTACGGAGACATCATCTCCTTCGTTCTGCAGGTGAACCATCCAATGACCTTTGAAGAGAGCGCTTCCTCCGGTACGTTCCGGTGCAGAGTACATTAGTCGCTCCCTAAGGGGCCGAGAGGCAGCGTCGGAGAGCGCTCTCCCACCCTGAGCACGCTATACCGAGTGCAATTGATTTCTGTGTGCTGGGTTATAAGGACATAGCACTTAAAGAAGATGTGAACCTCCGCTTTCTTGGAGAACAGCAGATCTGGGTTTATGGAGACCACTCATGTAGCAACTGCATAGAGATTACTCGTAGTACAGACTGGCATTTCTTTCACCAGTCGTTGAGTATTATTTTCCACTAGTTTCTTGTGATAAATATTTAGTGGGTTCCAATTGTGAGGTTAATAGTTACATAGGTAGAAATAAGTCTTAGGTCCATCAAGTTCAACCTTTCGCTCATGGTTTTAAGCATATCTCTATGATACCCAATGTATGTAGCCGGTGGTATTAATTTTAATTTTTACTTCTGCTCTGATTCAATTATCACTCCTGGCGAGTATTCCATTTTTTTTTTAATCCACCATATGGAGATATGAGCATTTTTATTTGGTGCCAATTTTTGCTATTTTTCAAGGGGGCGTTGCTCACAGGAGGGTAATTATGCAAAACAGCCTAAAGACACGCCCCAGAGGATCCTGTGAGTCACGCCCCTTGGGAAAGACCATTGAAGCTAGGCCTAAATAAAAAGCCCCTTATCTTTGGAACTATATTTTTAAACAAAAAAAGAAAAATGTAACCCTCATGGGGCCAACAAGAATTAAATAAAAGCCAAAACTGCTCACATTTGAGTTGAAAACGTGTCCTCTTTAAAGGCATCGTGTTGTTTAGAAAACTAAGGAATTCAATGAAAACCTTTATTCTTTCAGCCACAGTGAACATCGATTATGCGAAGCTTTGGAGGACCCAGAACATCCATTCACACACAGACAGTACATTGTTTTGTAGGGAACTGCGTAATACTTCATTTCCCCTGTGTTGGCACTGAAGTGAAATTGTGTATTTGCTAGGCGTTATCAGGGGGCTGAGGCTATAATGATGATGAAGCCCCTGATGACGCCTGTCTTGGTGAAACATGTTGGGGAGGCTATGAGCTATTTTTAGCAGCTTGTGTGACCTTATATCCATAGATAAATATACTTACTCTACAGCTTAATGCCATTTCATTGACTGCGGCCATGATTTAGTTAAGATAATGCAATGTTTGTGGCAGATAGGGTATAGATCTGTAAAAATATTGGGCACCTTTAATATGAAAAATACCTACCCAGTGTAATAAAAAAGACCACAATCAAGACAAAAAAACCTATAAAGACCCTACAATAAACCTAGTCTCACGCCTACCTATCAGTGGAGGTTGACCCCCTAAAAGTACAAATATTAGGTGCCCACCACTCAATGTGGACTATCCCTCACTCCCCTAGATAACCCTGTCATAGACAGGTGGGAAGACAATATACTGTAGATGAGAGGAAAGGAATTAAATATGAATAATCTATGGCCTATAAGCAACAATGAATAATAACGTAATATCCTATAACAGTGTGCGCAGGAGTCACCGATGTATGGAACCTCCTATCCAAGCTTAACAATCAACAACTTACCCAATGATATAAAAAATCCACCATATAGCTTCCATAAAGGACGGTATTAGATAAAGTGCACACTTACCGTTAAGAGGATATGCCCCAACGCGTTTCCCCACTGTCATGGTTCATCAGGAGGCTTATTTGATGTCGTTTAATGTCACACATGTCACACAAGATGTTGGATGCCATGATGCAAAACAAAGCTCTTTTAACGAAAAGTGTGCATTTTATCTAATCTTTATCTATATCTAATACCGTCCTTTATGGAAGCTATATGGTGGTTGTTTGTTTTTTTGATCATTGGGCCAGTTATTGATTGTTGAGCCTGGATAGGAGGTTCCATACATCAGTGACTCCTGTGCGCACAGTTATTGGATATTACGTTATTATTCACTGTTGCTTATAGGCCATAGAGTACCCATATTTAATTATTGTTTTTCTTTCCTTTTCTCTCATCTACTGTATATTGTCTTCCCACCTGTCTATGACAGGGTTATCTAGGGGAGTGAGGGATAGTCCACATTGAGTGGGGGCGCCATATAATCGTACTTTTAGAGTGCCAACCTCCACTGATAGGTAGGTGTGAGACTAGGTTTATTGTAGGGTTTTTACATGTTTTTTTGTCTTGATCGTGGTCTTTTTTGTATTGTTGGTATTTACCAATAGTAACACTGGGTAGGTGTTTTTTAGCTATATTAATAAATTGGTATGTTTTAAAGGGATTATATGTTCACAATTTAATTTGTCTTCCTTACGTTTTCATTGATTTTTGATGTAATAAGCACCTTTAATATGAAAGTATACTAATATAGGACCACATTTTTGTTTTTAAATAATTTAGACTTATTTATATTAATTAAAGCAAATAAAAGTCAAGTTTATCTACAATCTCTAAGATAGGGTCCTTTCACCCATCGGGGTAAATTTTTCCATTGGGACCACAATTTGGTAAAATGGTCGTATCCACTCTCGCTCATCAGTGAGCCAACACTAAACCTCCCCCAATCCTCCATCGGAAACATAATTCTGGTGTTTGGAATATGTTTCACTGACTACAGATTCGTCATTACATTTGCTCCTTTTAGTTGTCTAGTTTTGTGTTTCGACTGTTTTTCATCTGCGTCTTATTTTTCCAGCAATTTTCGGCATTTTTTAAAGTATGTTTTACGTGCGCTTTTTTATCTTATCTATTTTGGGATTTTCCAGATGTTTTCGTCTGATTTAACATTTATGACTTTTTAAAAAAGTTGCTAAAATTTTTATGCAAATATCCTCCAGTCTCCCCTCCCCACGAAGTGATTTTATGTACATTTTGGAATTTTTTATGCAAATGATGAGATATTTTAATGCGACTTTTTGTGCCAAAAAAGTCGCAAAGCGGTTTAAAGACAAAAAACAAATAGCAAAATTCATGAACCAAGTGGGCAATTTTGAGGAACTTGAAGAAAAAAAAAAAAGATCAATGAATGACTCAGATGCTCAGATTCTCAGATGACACGGTATCCGAGCATGCTCACTCATTACTAGTGAAAACCTAAAAGAACAAGAGCGCTAGAAAAAAAATATATTTTGCTTTCCTGCACAGCACAGCGCGAGAGACACATCTTGTATAAAGTTATTCTTTTTTTAAGTTCTTAATTTCTCTTTACAGCGGTGAGATAAGCATTTCACATACAGCATGATTCATTGCCTCTGGCAGGAGCAGGATTTCTAGTAGTGTGGGTGTTTTAGCAAATAAATTGCTAGGAACAATACACATCTTTCATTTGTACGGTTATCATGCAGAAAGCATATAATAGAGGTGTGGGAAGGATAGCTTTTTTTTTATTCAGCAGGGATATAACTTGCAACAAACAAAAGTTTACGACAAGAAAAGCGTATGAACCTCGGGTAAACGGTTTTTATAAATAAGAATGCATTTCTCGTCAGAACCGTGACAGCTCTTCTCTTCCAACGAGGCAAGGATTTCTATTGAGGGCAAATGGCTTCAGGTTGGGATAACAAACGCCCGGCATTTTGATGGAGCAGTCGGTGCATTGCTCTTGGCATTGGAAGCCCATTCCGCGCTTTCTTAGGTCAGTCACTTTGCAAGTTCACTTCTTGCCTGCCAACTAAAATATGTCTTCCCTTATCTTCCAGTAAACTTTGCTAACTATTCCACTTTCTGGGAGTACAAATTCAATAAATTACCTGCCAGCAAAATCCTTCATACGCAGCAATTCGCATCACAATCACTGGGCAGCCGCATATTCCATAAACGACTCCCGACAGAGTATCTTGAAATTGGTGATTTTTTTTAATTTTTTTAACTCTGGTCATTTTGAAACAACTCTGGATGTGTTGAGCCAAGAGGAAAGATAAGAATTGCTATTCAGAGAGCAATTCCAAACTCAACAGATATTATCATTGGCATAGCAGACCTTAAGGGGTTGTCCAGTCCAAATCAATAAGTCTGCAGTCACTTTGTGTGACACTGTGCGCTAAGGGGATTTGCCAGTTTCTGAGCCAGGACCGGAGGGTATGTATGAGTTATACATACTCCCGGTAAGTGGATGTGGCCTCACTCCATACACTTGCATTGAGCGAGGCCGCACCCCGTCTAGTGACGTGGCCGGCCAGTGGGCTTGGCCGACTAGAGGGTGCGGCCTTGCTCCATACAAGTGTATGGAGAGCGTTGCCGTGCCCACTGCCCGGGAGTATGTATAGCTAAACGTTGAAGCTCCTGAGTCCCAATACAATTCTGTAGCAGTGTCCCCAACTTATCTTACACCATTTACAACATCTTCTTAGTTGACAGAGGGTCTTTTGGGCCCCCATTGGGCTACTTATACAACACCTAAAGTTACATCCCTTGAAGCCTCTATGGTCCTAGTGATGCACAGGGGCCCTTTCAGATTTTTTTGGGGGGACAAGGGGGCTAAGTTGCGTAGTGCCTATATGTTTGATAAGTTGGGGGCCCACGTGTAAGAAAACTTAGATTCTCCTCCGAGGAGCCAATGTCTGATGTTTATAGTAGAGCTGGCATTACTATTACTAATGTAGTATATTGACTAAAGGAAACTCTCCAGTGAGTCTCATCCTATGTGTCGCATTCAGCAGCCACTTTGGATCCAACAATCAGATTTTTAATGAGTCACTTGACATAAATATATAATTTTGTACCCGGTGTGAATGCCGCTGTTCTTCTGAATTTGGCATAATTTTTCTTTTGTTCATCAGCCTCTCCGTTCCTGAGATATGGCCTCCTGTTTCTTGTATATAAATCTATTTTTTTTTATCTAAGCGGGGGAGGCTCTCAAATTTTTCTGTGGGCGTCTTCTAGAAGACCACTCCCAGTTGGCTAAAAAATAACCTACATTTTATATACAGTGTAGAAAGGATCATATCTCAGGAACCGAGAGGCGCAGGAACAAAAGAAAAACAACGCCGGAATCAGGAGAACGGTGGCATTTACACCTGTTGGAAAAAAAAAACTATTTGTGGTAAGTGATTGGTTCTTTTCTATAGATAAGCCATAAATGATTTTTGTAATTTTCATCCCCTTTTCAAATCACGCAGGCCTCTTCATGTTCTTCAAAAATATCTGCCCTCCAAGATTTAGCAAAGCTGGAACGTGCTTTAGGGCTGCTGATAAATATGTCAAATGCAGCTGTTCTGGCTCCCTATAGACAACCAAACCCATCCTAAATGGGCTCAGGGGCGTCCATTATCTGACAATTTAAACAGGGCGTGCTCCTGACCTTGGTGCTGATTCTTATGATTAATCTTCTACAATTTAGACTCGTATACACAAGCCAGGCACTGACACCATATGTGTTCATTTTCTACACATCCTTACGGAACAAGGTCTTCTCTTCATTTGTTTCCTTGCTTGCGCGGATATTAAAACATGTTTAGCTGTTTTTCTCATTTGTGTTGTATGTGGACGTTTCCCCTCAACTCAAATATTCTGAAACTGTAGAAACAGATTTCGATAAAAGTCGGAAATACTAATTCTGCTCCTTATATGTAAACCATTGACGCTCTAAGTCTAAGGGGCAAAGAGAACTACAATTTGCTGAATGCCTAATACCTGCATCTTGCAAGAAGAAAATTATATTTATATGTTTTGAAAATATATCCGTAATATAATTTACAGTTTCTGAGTTAATTTGTAGGACTAGATCCAAGAGAAAGAAGAAAGTCTCCTGTTGTACAGATACACTGTGAAGTGTAGGGACCAAGTTGAATTAGGTGACCTTGTTGTGGCTCACGCAAATGAATCAAAATGTGCACTAAAAAGTTCAAATGTGTGAGCATAAGAAAAATGGCAATAAAATTTAAGGATGCAGACAAATTTTGTTTTTGCTAAAGAATTCATTTTTCTTAAATAATTTTATGTTTTGATCAGACTTTTACCCGTCAGTGTCAAATATGCTCACCTTTTAATTTTTTTTTTTATTTAATTTTGTATGGGGAAACACAATTTGATTTTTTTATGTTTTCAGTTTTTAAACTTTTTGTTTTACTTTTCACTGTATTTTTTAATACTTGACTTGACAATCATTTGATTGCTTTAATTGTATACTATAATGCCACATTATTGTGGAATATACTGTAAATCATGGTCTTCACTGGAGAACCGAAAAAAACCAACCCTTTGCAACCTGTAACAGCATTGTGGGGGACAATTGACGACCAGTCACCCTACTGGACAATGGAATTTCAGTGGTCAAAGGCATAGTTCGACCTTAGGCTACAAGTTGCGCTGTGAGGATTCTCCGGTGCTGGGTCATGTGATCACAAGTATGCAATTGGCATATATGCGATCATATGTCGACTAGACGTGTGACACGTGTAGTCAGAATGTGGCGGGAAGTATACAAATCGCATACTCACGGCCATGCTAAGTGCCAGGCGTTGGCACTGGAGAATCCTCACAGTGTGCAGTGCATATGATGTGAGGATTCACAAGTCTGCAGTTCCATAGAGAGACTGCAGACTTGTAGCCTACAGCCGGACAACCCCTTTAAGCAGCAGGGATTGGAACCAGCTCCAAATGCTACTGTTAGGAGTAGGTTAGGAGTAGGTGTCGGCTGTATAACACAGCCAGCACCTGCCCCGTGTGGAGCAAGTTCAGCTCTTGGGGCAAAAAACTCCTTCAAATACATCTTGTATTGAATTGCCCAAGTTAGGATCATATTTGAGGGAAGTTATTGATAGAATTAATGTGTCTGTATGTTCTCCTTACAATAATCTTTGGATCCGATGGTGTTCACTTTGGGGGTATTTTCTTGCTCGATATGATGGTATTTTAAGGGTTTTAGGCCACCCATAGTTAAGTGGCCTAAAAGTTATTTTCCGTCTATAATTGTCACAAAAAAAACCTTATGTAATTCAATTGATTAGATATTTGGAAGAGTTATAACACAGGAAAACAAAGTGTATTTTTCTTATTTAACAAACTAGAAATATTTCTTAATACTTAGAATGTTGCCAGTCATGCGTACTAGAGTTTAGTTTGACATTTTATTTATCCTTTAATAAATTTGATGATTTTGTTATTGAAACCTTACCTTATAAAGTTTTTTCATCCTAGTAGGAAATATTTTTGTATTTTAGATAACTTTTCTGGAAATTAAAAAAATAAAATAAAATCTTTTCCATGCTATTAGGAAATTCCTTTGTAGTATCGGTGTCTACAGCCTAAACCTACTCACTATTCTGAGTTATCGCTGCGCTATGAAGGCACGTTGAGGATGTGGTTCTGTCTTTGACGAGAAATTAGGCTTGTATTTTTTTATATGCCAATTGGTCTGCATCCAGATGTAATATAATCATACCAGAGGCACGCTTTGGCACGATAATAGCAAAAAAAAAAATTTGGGTAAGGAGTAAAACATGGATCACATGTCTCCAAAAAAAAGGGAAAAGTCTTCCCATTTTTTACACAAAGTCCCTCTCTGTGATGTCCTCAAACCTAATGGCTGGACGCTTCCCAGTATGACCAGTATCATGCTGACTTTTCTTGGGTGTTGGCAGACTGAAACAAGCCAGCCCTGTAGAAATCGAGAATTATTAGCAAATATTTCTTTGCAATAACACAGATCTGACTGATTTACCATTGCTTTTCCCTCTGTTCTCCTGCAGATACCCATTCCCAACAGTGTTCAGCAGCTGCAGCAAGAAGGACTTGGACTCCAGCCTGGAAAAGGGAGTGGGCATGTGTCTATATAACATGCCTGAAGTTACAGAATCATTTGGAGAACAGAAGTGTGGAAATGGATATGTGGAAGAAGGAGAACAGTGTGATTGCGGAGAACCTGAAGTAAGAGGTCTACTATCTTCTCACGTATCGCGTGTGTGCACCATGATTATTACAAAGCACCAGATTAAGTTGGTGGTGCGCACTTTGGAGAAAATATAGTAGTAACATGATCCCACTGCTAGGACTCCCACCAGTGGTGGCCGGACGTAGACATGTCCTTTGCCATTGAAGAGGAGAAATAACCTAAGACTCTTTCACCCCAATTCTTAATCAATAAAACGTCGTAAAATTGGTTTCTTTCTATCTGGCATGTGGCAATTTATGGTCCCCTTAGTCAACAGGTCCTGGGTGCAAGTGCTACCTCTGCATGCCCAACAAATATGCCCATGCAGTACAGATCTATGTTAGTTATGGAGACAATGAACCAATAACTTATAGAAATGATCGCACATGCATCTCAACCTCCTCTTGCCCATATAAAATTTCTGAACAACCATTGTGTGAACCTTGGTGAACTGTATGTAATGACCTACTTATATAGTGACTGCCAGGCACATATGTGGCAATTCTAAACATCTGCATCAAGACTGCCCTTTGCCCTTACAATATGTTACACACATCCTGAGCTCTGCTCCCTTCTTCAGGTCCGCTGCCCTGTGTTGTGCTCCACGTCGGATTTTGCATGGATCAATGACATCATCTCCCTAGATAGACCTATTTAAGGCCCATTGACTGGCACACCTGTGTCTTGGGATTGAGTCTCTTGACTTCTATGTTTGGTGTGCTCCATCTTCTGTCCATACTGTGTTTTACTTGCTTCATCCCTGCTGGGTTCCACTTCCGCTGCTCTTGAGATTCAAGAGTGTGCCAAGTCCTGGCTGTCCATGTGCCTGTCAGGTGCATCAACACCCAGGGTCCATGTCCCTATGCAGATCTGGGGCTTAGAGGAACCACCTCACCTGGTGAGACTTGGAATCAACAAGTCTTTCTATCTAAGGCTGGATGTGATAACAGGTTTAACCTAGAGAAAACATTTATTTTCTAAATATATTACATTAGTTTTCTTGCTCTGAATTTACAGACTATTTTGCAGTCCAAAACAGCAATCAAATTTCAAATTTCAACAGGCTTCAGAGCTGAAATCTCCAAGTATTCCTTGATGGCTAGAGTGAGCAGATCGCTTGACATTTGAAGTTGCGAATTTTCCTCAAAATTTGATTTTCGTTGAATAAATTTGCAATACTAGAAAGCTTCTGATCGTTCAGAGAATACATGAGAGAGAGCCTGTGTGATATCACAGCTGCAGGGCATAATGGGGATCCCTCCGCGGCCACATAAAACATCATTAGCCCTTACTCTGAAGCTTCAGCAGTGTGTGAAATGGTGGCGGATATGTTTTTATTTTTTTTCTAGAATGGAGCAGTAGTGGTCTTGTTGGAATAGAGCTGTGGCAAACCTACTGCAATGGAATGTTGACAGTCCTGTTAGAATGAAGTGGTGACGGTCTCGTAAGAATGGAGAGGTGTCGATCCCGCTAGAATGGAGTGGTGGTGGCCCCATTAGAATGGAGTGGTGGTGTATCTATTAGAATGAAGTGGTGGATGCCCATTTAGAATGGAGCGGTGGTATGGAGTGGTGATGGCCCCATTAGAATGGAGTGGTGGCAGCCCCATTAGAATAGAGTGGTGGCGGCTCCACTAGAATAGAATGGTCGTGGCCCAACTATAATGGACTGGTAGTGACCCCACTAGAATGGAGAGGTGCGGTCCCATTACATGCAGTTTTGGCAGTCCCATTAGAATGCAGTGGTGGCGGTCCCATTATAATGGAGTTGTGGCAGCCCCTTTAGAACTGAGTGGTGGCAGCCCCGTTAAACCTGTGTGGAGAATGAAATGGTGGTGACCCCATTAGAATGGAGTGGTGGTGACCCCATTAGAACTTACTGGTGGCGAACCCATTAGAACAGAGTTGTGGCGGCTACATTAGAATGGAGTGGTGGCGACCCCATTAGAATGGAGTGGTCGTGACCCCATTAGACTGTAGTGGTGGTGACCCCATTAGAATGGAGTGGTAGCGACCCCATTAGAACGGAGCGGTGGCGAACCCATTAGAACTGAGTGGTGGTGAACCCATTAGAATGGATTGGTGGTGACCCCATTAGAATGGCATTATTGCGATCCCATTAGAATGGAGTGGTGGTGGTTACATTAGAATAGCCGCTACTCCATTCTAGCAAGTCATTTGAGAACAAAGTTCTTGGATTTGTGATATCATGCTAAGATCATATTACCCCTTTAGGGCTCTCAATAAGCAGGATATTAAAGTGACTCTGTCACCTGAATTTGGAGGGAACAATCTTCAGCCATAGGGGCGGGGTTTTCGGGTGTTTGATTCACCCTTTCCTTACCGACTGGCTGCATGCTGGCTGCAATATTGGAGTGAAGTTCATTCTCTGTCCTCCGTAGTAAATAAATGCCTGCACAAGGCCTTGCCTTGCACAGGCGTGTACTATGGAGGACAGAGAATGAACTTCAATCCAATATTGCAGCCAGCATGCAGCCAGTCGGTAAGGAAAGGGTGAATCAAACACCCGAAAACCCCGCCCCTATGGCTGAAGATTGTTCCCTCCAAATTCAGGTGACAGAGTCCCTTTAAGAGATCAAAAACTTTCACTAGTACTCAAACATAATTTATATCTTGCAAGGTCGAACTTGTTTTAGTAAACTGATGCTATATCTTAATCTTGAAGCTGCTGCTTAGGAGTCTTCCGAGGCTTGTACTGCTCCATTGAACGGTATTATTTACAAGCTCTTTGGAAGAACTGTTAAAAATATCAATCTCAATTTTTTATTCATTAGGGTTAGTAACATGAGAATAAGGCTGTGAACTAGAAAATAATGAACACCGGTAATTACTGACGAGGGTCTCCAAGTGTGTGGTTATTAATATAGTACTACTAGTGGGTTCTGACTGTCTCAAGGCTACCAAGGACAAATTGGGATCATTTTCACAAATCCAAGTAACTCTGTAGTTATCTGGAGCTGTTACAGCTCCTGCTTATATTATACTATTGGTGCCTTTGTCCAAAATTACTTTTGATCCTGTAATTAATTGTATAGGACTTGGTGGCACTTTATGACACTGACCATAAAGGGATTCTCCAGTTGTGTGTTATGCAAAATACTGGCATTGAAGCAGGTATAATATTACCCTGGATGGAGGAAAGGAAGATTTTCTACAAGACCAATATTTCTAATGATACCCGTGGCCTGACGGAGTCAGCGACTTTGTGCTCCATCACAACTCTTAACATCGATTCTGTTAGCAACATAGCAGACAAGGCAGCCCATGACCAGACAGACCCTTCTGGCATTTGCCAGAATTGCCAGATGGCCAGTCCGGCCCTGCGATTGAAGTGATATAAGCCACAGCCTATAGGTGATGCGTACTCCATCATTTCTTTTCTTCAGATCATGCTGATTGGTTGCATTTTCCCTCAGTTCCATTCGGTCATTGCTATATTCTGTGACTACAGCCAGGCTACAGTGCTTTCAGGCATCTACGGTAGTCTAATACACGCCTACTGTTCTATAATTGGTTCTTGCTGCTGCTCAGTCTCTCCTGCTGAAACGCTGATTCTTTCGATTGGCTGCTGTGTATAAAAACAAATCTATCACAACATTTCCTGGAAATCAATGGATGATCTAATGTAAGGGCTGGAATGTCATTCTTGCCAACTATATGCAAATTGCCTCTTCTGAGAAAAAGAGGACTTAAACTCTATAGCGCCACCTGTTGGAAGTAGCGATCCTACAAGTCACAATCAACCCTTTAACGAGTCGTGTAATATGACTTAGGATAAAAGCCAAATCAATATCTCAATTCGCAGACACGGTGTTTCGGGCTGTTGGCCCTCGTCAGTGCGAAGCATGAGAACTAATTTGGCTAGGTGAGAGGCTCTGGACTGGGGTCTAAGGGGTATCGTTTCTCCTTATGGAGAGTGACATACCATCTCTGGCTTGTCAAGGTAACGAGGCTTATTCGCCGTGCAATGCTCCTCTAGGAAATATAATATGCAAATTGCCTCTTCTGAGAAAAAGAGGACTTTTCTTGCCAACTCTAATACAACATCAGATAGGTTACCAAAGAAAAAAACCCTCCCAGACCAGATAGGAACTCTCCTGTGGGTCACTAAAGCCTCCTAGGACAACAGTACTTCTGTAAGGATTCTTGCGAGTCATATGGCCAGGAACCAGGACATGAAAGGGTTGGAGATGGTTGTTACCTTAAAAGGAACATTCGGCAATTATGATCCTTCCAGTAAACCAGGAGCGCACCACATTTGTTTAGTCCAAGGGCCACATTGCCATACTGAATCAATCCCGAAGGACGCAAAAAAAATGTAAAGGGTTACATCTAGTGATGAGCGAATATACTCGTTACTCAAGATTTCTCGAGCACGCTCGGGTGACCTCCGAGTATTTTTTACTGCTCGGAGATTTCGCTTTCATCACCTCAGCTGAATGATTTACATCTCTTAGCCAGCTTGATTACATGTGGGGATTCCCTAGCAGCCAGGCAACCCCCACATGTACTTATGCTGGCTAACAGATGTAAATTATTCAGCTGCGGCGATGAAAACTAAATCTCTGAGCAGTAAAAAATACTCGGAGGTCACCTGAGCGTGCTCTGGAAATATTGAGTAACGAGTATATTCGCTCTTCACTAGTTACATCAATACAGAACCACTGTTAGTATTGAGTATTTAAGGAGGATCTGGAGGGTTTTTGATAAAAGAAAAATTCAGTGTGAACACATGCTAACTTAAATTGAGGGGGGGGTTTTTAGGAGAAACTCACCGAATTCTCCTCATCTCAAATTTTTACACTTTTTAAGTTTTAACATAGCCATGAAACATATGTCTGCTACATGTGTACAAGATCAGAACCACTGTCTGCACATGAGCGCAGCATCAGAACCACCATCATTGCATTAGTGCAGTATCAGAACTACCATCAGTGTGGGCAGCACAGTGGCTCAGTGGTTACTGGTTAGCAGATAGCACTTTATAAGCAAAGCATAACAGCTCATTTAAATTAATTTAAATCTCCTGGCCAGGGCAGGCTCCAGGTTTTCATGGGCCCTGGGCGAAAGAGTCCCAGTGGGCCCCTTTAACACATACCACAATTCATAATGCACGGATACGGCAGAGAAATATAGGTATAGTACAATGCCAAAGATTTCACTTACTTCTTACATTACATGAGTGATATCTATTGTGCATTCTACATTAGCTCAGAAACCGGACAGTATACGAGGGGCGATCCAAAAGTAATGATAATCGGTTATTTCTATTGCACACAGAAATTAAAATAAAATGTTTTCTTCTCTCTTAGGTACCCACTAGTCCAGGAAAAAAAAATCACTTAAATAGACCACGATTCGCGGGAGCTACATTCATTTGAATATGAACTGCCGAGGAGTGAACATCAAAATGGAAAAAAACGAGCTCAGAGCTGTCATCAAATACCTCTGCTTGAAAAAAATGACTACCAAAGACATACACAGCGACTTGGTGGAAACATTGGGGGACTCTTCTCCTCCATATTCCACAGTTGCATGCTGGGCCAAGGAATTTAAGCTGGGAAGAACATCGACGGAAGATGAACATCGTCAAGGACGCCCATCCACGTCCCTCAATGAAGAAAGCGTGAAAAAAGTTGAAGAAGTTGTATTGGCAGATCGAAGAGTGACTATCAGGCATGTAGCTGAGGTCCCAGGGATCTCATATGGCAGTATTCAAAGAATCCTTGCAAAAGAATTGCATATGAGAAAGGTCTCCGCGCGTTGGGTGCCAAAAATGTTAACCGACGAGCAAAAGAAGAAACGAGTTGACATTTCAATAGCAAATCTCGAAAAGTTCGAAGCAGACAAGGAAAATTTTTTGTCACGTTTTTTGACCATGGACAAGACCTGGATCCACCACTTTGATCCCGAAACTAAACAACAATCGATGACGTGGAAACGAGCCGACGAACCAACGCTGAAGAAATTCAAAGTGTCAAGCTCAGCAGGGAAGGTTATGGCGTCCGTTTTTTGGGACGATGAAGGAATTATTATGGTGGACTATTTGGAGAAGGGAGCCACTATTACGGGCTCCTACTACGCAGAACAAATAAGAAGATTGTGGGAGGCTATCAAGGAGAAAAGGCGCGGCAAACTGCGGGCTGGAGTGCTGTTTCACCAAGATAACGCGCCGGCTCACAAAGCTGCAGTTGCCATGGCTACCATTCAAGAAGCGGGCTTTGAACTGGTGGAACACCCCCCCTATTGGCCAGATCTAGCCCCAGTGACTTCTTTCTCTTTCCTCGACTCAAGGAACACATCCGGGGCAAGAAATTTGATGACAATAGCGACGTGATAACCGCTGTTGGGGATTTTTTTTGAGGGTCAAGATCAAGAATTTTTTTCTAAGGGAATTCTAAGTTTAGAAAAGAGATGGACTAAATGTATAGACTTGATAGGAGACTATGTAAAAAAATAAAAAAAAAATTTGACTATATTCATTGTGTTTAGTATTGATTATCATTACTTTTGGATCGCCCCTCGTAGTCCACTATGTAAAAAAATTAAAAAAAAATTTGACTATATTCATTGTGTTTAGTATTGATTATCATTACTTTTGGATCGCCCCTCGTAGTCCTCTATACAGAATAATGAGACCCATATATTGCTCCAAACAGAATAATGAGCCCCATATATTGCCTCATACAGTATAATGGCCCCATATAATGCTCCATACAGTATAATTGGCACCACATAGTCCTCTATAAAGAATAATGACCCCATATATTGCTCCAAACAGAATAATGAGCCCAATATTATGCTCCATACAGAATAATGAGCCTCATATAATGCTCCATACAGTATAATGGGCACCACAGAGTGCTCCATACAGAATGAGCTGCATATATTGCTCCATACGGAAGTGACCCCATATAATGCTCCATACAGTATAGTGAGCCACATATAATTCTACAGACAGTATATGATGGGCCCCATCTATTGCTCCATACAGAATGGGTCCCATATGATGCTCCATACAGAATGGGCCCCATATAACACTCCTTAAAGAATGGGTCCCATATAATACTCCAAAAATAATTGGCCCCATAAGATGCTCCATGTATAATGGGCCCCATATAATGCTCCATATATAATTAGTCCCATAAGATGCTTCATATATTATTGGCCCCATATACTGCTCCATATGTAATTGGCCCCATATACTGCTCCATATTGAATTGGCCCAATAAGATGCTCCATATTAAATTGGCCCCATATAATGCTCCCTATAGAATTGGCTTCATAAGTTGCTCCCTATATGATTGGCCCCATAAGATACTCCATATAGAATTTGCCCCATATAATGCTCCATATATGGGCTTCTTCTGATGGTCCCAGACTCCCCATATATTGTTTCAAATATTTAAAAAAATACCTCTCGTTGCTTGACGCTGCTCTGCTCTGGACTCCTCAGCATCGACGTCTTCCTGCTCTCTGTGCTGCGACTGCTCAGGCACTGGTGACGTCATGGCGCCCTCTGACCTGAACGCCACAGTCAGAGGATGGAAGACGCTGCAGCGCTGGAACCGAGAGAGGTAAGTATCACAAATGCTGGGGCCCAGAGCAGGCGGGGGGTCCACTCGTGGGGGCCGGCACTATAGCACGCCAGTGCCCCCAACAGTGAGTGGGCCCCCTGCCTGCTCAGGGTCCCGGCACTTGCCCGGGTGCGCCGGGTGCTGACGCCAGCCCTGCTCCTGGCCCAGGTGAGTTACCTCTTGGGTACTGAAAGAGTTAGCAGAGGAAATTGTAGAACCACAAGCGGGAATCTTTGAAAAATCCTGGAGAACAGGAGAAATCCCAGAAGACTGGAGAAGGGCAAATGTTGTCCCTATCTTCAAAAAAGGAAAGAAGATGGAGCCAGGAAATTACAGGCCAGTGAGCCTTACTTCTATACCAGGAAAGATCTTTGAACAAATTATTAAACAGCATGTATGTAAGTACTTGGATTTGAGTACAGTAATTAACCAGAGCCAGCAAGGGTTTGTAGCAAACAAGTCATGCCAGACTAATATAATTTCCTTCTATGATGGAATCACTGACTGCGTGGATCAGGGAAATGTGGTAGATATAGTATATCTCAATTTCAGGAAAGCATTTGATAAAGTATCTCATACTATCCTTATTGACAAAATGACCAAGTATGGGATTGACAAGGCTACAGTTTCGTGGATTCATATCTGGCTCAGTGATCGTACTCAGAGTCTTAATAAATGGTTGCACATCCAATTGGAAGAGTGTTTCAAGTGGGGTACAACAAGGCTCTGTCCTAACCCCAGTGTTGCTCAACATTTTTAGAAATGATTTAGATAAAGGGAACTGAAATTTGCAGACGATGCAAAGCTAGGAGGGATAGCTAACATTGGAGAAGATAGAGAAAGGATTCAGAAGAATCTAGATAAGTTTGAACAGTGAGCAGCGACTAATAGAATGGTATTTAACAGGGAGAAATGCAAGATTCTACATCTGGGCAAGAAAAATTAAAATTTCATCTACAAAATGGGAGCTATAGAACCAAGTAACAGCACGTGTGAAGAAGACTTGGGTATGCTTATAGATCACAGACTGCGCTTGAGTCAACAGTGTGATGCAGCAGCAAAAAAGGCAAACACAGTTTTAGGATGTATTAAGAGAAGCATAGAGTCTAGATCACATGAAGTAATTATCCCACCTACTCCTCCTTGGTCAGGCCTCATCTGGAATACTGTGTCCAGTTCTGGGCACCACATTTTAAAAAAGACATTGAAAAACTGGAGCAAGTTCAGAGAAGAGCTACCAGGATGGTGAGCAGACTGTGACGTATGTCTTACGAGGAACAATGAAAGGATCTGGGAATGTTTAGCTTGCAAAAAAGAAGGATAAGAGGAGACTTAATAGCTGTCTACAAATATCTGAAGGGACAGTGTAGAGAGATCATCCTTATTCTCATTTGCAATATAGAAACACGAGAAGCAATGGAATGAAATTGAAAGGGAGAAGATGCAGATTAGATGGTAGAAAAAACTTTTTGACAGTGAGGGTAATCAATTAGTGGAACAGGCTTCCAAGAGAGGGGGTGAGTTCTCCTTCAATGGAAGTCTTCAAACAGAGGCTTGACAGACATCTGTCTGAGATAGTTTAGCGACCAATGACACAATGACACAATTGGACACAATGACTCTTGAGGTCCCTTCCAACTCTAATATTCTATGATTCACTGCAGCCTTGCAGTGCTGAGGTCCTGGATTCATACTTAGGACAACATCTGGAGTTTGTATGTTCTTCGAGTGTTTACGTGGGATTCCTCCGTGTTCTCCAGTTTTCTTCCACATTCCAAAGACATACTGCACCGTCGGTACATGAATACAGTGCCAGAACCACCATCAGTACATGAATGCAGCCTCAGAATCACCATCAATACATGCTCTCTCACACTGTCCTTCTATAAAATACCTCCACACACTGCCCTCTTCCAAAATACTTCCACACTGCCCCTCTAATTTTCTCCCCCTCATAATATCCCCCACACAATCCCCTCTCCATAATGTCCCCACACTCACTGCCACTTTCCATATCTCCCCCAGACTGCCTCTTTCCAAGTAACCCCCACCCCACTATCCCTTGCTATGCTATGCCCCCTTTCACAATCCCCCCTCATTGCCCCATAATGTCCCAAATTGCCCCATAATGTCCCAAATTGTCATATTTATATGCCCTCATAGTAACACAACCTTTCCCTTCCTCGACCCCTCATCTAAAATAACATGACATTTATTCTTCGGCTCCTCCTTGGAGTGCTTACCAATGCCCGACGTCTCCTCTGCCTGTGTGGCCCCGGCAGCGGCAGCCGTCTGATGACGTCAGCAACGTGATGACCTCATCACAACGCTGCACATCGGGGTAGGGCCTGATGAGCATTTTTTCTGCCCCAGTCGCGGTACCTCAGTGTTCTGAAAAATGCAAATACACTTAAATATAGGAAGAAGGGAGCGGCATCTAAAGGACAGCTCCGCAGGCCACACTACATCCTTTGGAGGGCTGTATGTTGTTCAGGCCTGCAGTACACCATTATTCAAAGATGGCAATTATGATTAATATATTATACACCGGAGAGAAAAAGAAATTGATCAAGAAACTTCTCCAAGTCAACAGATTAGGGCTTCTTCACATTATTTGGTCAGTGTTTTTCATCAGTATTTCTATGTCAAAACCAGAAGTGGAACTTCCAGAAAAAACTATAAGTGAAAGATTGACACCTGTTTTTTTTTGCTTTGGAGACACTCCTGATTTTGATATACAAATACTGATGAAATACTGATCGAAAATACTGATGTGTGAATGAAGCCTTACAATGAGTCTTTACATGGGAGATCCTTGAAAGATGCTTTAAGGATACACTTTTTTTTTTTTTTTTTTGACATAATGCCAGGATTCTGCAGACTGGCAACATGGGAGCAGCGTCTCACACTGAGGTGCCTTCTCCTGTCGGATAATCTTATTTACTGCAAAGCATTGCAAAAATAACGAGTCTAATAAAGAATAAGCACAAGGGATAGAAAAAAGAAGAAAATACAGCACCGCTGTAGTGCACTTACCCCTCGTGTGTATAAATGATCCAAAAAGCTGAGACTCTGTCCTCTCATGTGGTCGGCTCTGTGAGGGTGCTACATCCAAAGAAAACCATAGTTGCGAGTTCAAGAGAAAGAAAAGTAGCGCACACCTCGGTCCAGACGAAAAACTTTTACTTTAATAGGACATCTTACAAAGGAAGGCGGGCGGGAGGAGACCTGATGGGGGAAGAAGGACTACAGCTGTTTCGCGCAGCAAGCGCTTCTACAGGTCCTAATGGACCTGTAGAAGCGCTTGCTGCGCGAAACAGCTGTAGTCCTTCTTCCCCCAACACGTCTCCTCCCGCCCGCCTTCCTTTGTAAGATGTCCTATTAAAGTAAAAGTTTTTCGTCTGGACCGAGGTGTGCGCTACTTTTCTTTCTCTTGAACTCGCTAATAAAGAATAATAAGGGTTTAATCACCAACAGATGTTAAAAGTGTGTCCTGATGATGGAAATCCTGGCACCGAGTAGAACAGAAAAACATGAATCAGTTTGTATTCAACAATCATTTTAGAATATTTATAAAATACACATCCCTATCTCCCCAATGTCTTCGTTCTTAAAGGGATTGCATACTCATCCTTCTATTTATTTATTTTTTTTAAAAATCCCCTAAAAATAATACAATAAAGTAAAATCATCCCGTGACGCTTCTCTTTAAATGCTGCTGGAATCCATACTACTTTTTCCGGCCGAACAGACATGTGACTGCAGCAGCCAATCACTGGGGGTCACATGTTCATCAAGCCAGGACAATATGTGCAGGGACGAGCACTATACTTTCTGCCCCCCCATGTGACATCTACACTGGCGGTACTCATCTAATCATATTATGGACCTATATCTGTCCAAAATATAATGGTGCGGGTCCTAAATGGTTCAAATTCCTAAAACTTAAATATTAAAGTACACATATCCCAAAACGGTAGACCTAACATAGTTATGACAGTGCAAAATATTTGAAAATAAAAAATTATGCAAATTGAAAAAGCTAAATTTGTGCTGTCTTAGAGACCTAAAAGGACCTGGCTCTACAGGGGTTAAGCATCTTTTATTTAATATTCACTGAATTATTCCCGCAGTTTATATTAAATTGAAAAAATTGAAATCGTGGTCCGATTCTGTTTTTGTAAAGTGGAGTGTCAATTGACTTGATGGGTAATCTGGAGTTAAGTGAGCCACATGTCCGGAATGTCAATGCTTCTATGCACTGCCTTAAATCTATAGTCCATGTCCATTAGGTTTTACTGCTCCTGCCGATGTGTACCGCACCCGCCGTGCTCATGAGTTACGAGCAATCGTTCTTCTCTGCATGCGAATGTTTAAAATGTATTTCACTTAGGCCAACATGCACTGAACCCTCATCATTTACATGCACGGGATCATCCCTCGCCTCTAAAATGCGCCATCGTTTCCGAAAATTAATCATATCTCCAATTGGATGAATTATTTCTGATTGCATAGAGTTCTTCTGTTTCAATAGTGTGCGAAATGCAGAGCAGAAGAATAGAAAAAAAAATCAAGAGTTTTTTTTTCCTTTTTTTTTGTTCCGACATTGCATCTGAAAAGGGGTGATTTAACATGACAAAGTAGGATATCTTTATGTTACATCGTTGCCTAACAGTGTGAGGCCCAGCGTTACGAACCGCCGCTACAAGGAAATTCATCTCCTCCGCCTGTGTCGGCTCTGCCTGCGCTGCCACTTTTATTGATTACATCTCACAGATTCTTGGGGGGGGGGAGTTTTTTTTTAGTTTTTTTTATTTTCTAAGAACGGGGTTTTACAAAGTAAACAATGTGCTGCCAAACTGTGCTCAAAATCTATTAAAAACAGCAGAAAATATAGAAAAAAGGGCACTGGATAGAAAAAGTTTCTGCAAATGCAAAAAAATCTATTTCAATTTTATCATTTTAATTAAAAGAAGGAATCTACTTTATTCTCCAAGAAATTGTCAAGATGTCATTCAGTGGGGGCTGCAGTTATTTATAAGAGAGCCATGTATAGAGAAACTACTTAAAAAAATTTTCTCCAAAAATTATTTATTTATTGATCTCCTCTATTCTCTGGTTTGATCTTAGGGTATTTGTTCTCTTAGGATATGGATCTTTATTTATTTTTACTTACTTATCCAACACCATTAATTACTCAGTGCTTTACAGACATTATCATCACTGTCCCCATCAGGGCTCACAATCTAGATTCCCTATCAGTATGTCTTAGGAGTGTGGAAGGAAACCAGAAAACCCATAGGAAACCCACGCAAACTCCGTGCAGATGTTGTCTTTGGTGGGATTTGAACCCAGAACCCCAGGGCTGTAAAGCAACAGTGCTAAACACTGCCCCACTGTGCTACCCATTGGAACCACCGTGCTACCCATTGTTTGGGACCACTGTGCTACCTATTGTTTGGAATCATTGTGTTACCCATTGTTTGGAATCACCATGCTACCCATTGCTTGGAACCATTGAGCTACTTACATTGTTTGGAACCACCTTGCTACCCATTGTTTGGAACCACCAAGTTACCCATTGTTTGGAATCACCGTGCTACCCATTGTTTGGAACCACCGTGCTACTCATTGTTTGGAACCACCTTGCTACCCATTGTTTGGAACCACCGAGTTACCCATTGTTTGGAACCACCATGTTAGGCTGGTTTCACATTTGCGTTTTTTTTTTTGCGGTAAAAAACACAAAAAAAGCATGCGTTTTTTTTCCCTATATTTAACTTTAAAAACGCATGTGTTTTTTGCATGCGTTTTGACGCGTTTTTGCAACGCATGCATTTTTCTCTGCATGCGTTGTGTTGCAGAAATGCAACATGTAGTAATTTTTGCGGGGTTTTTTTGCCGCAAAAAAACCTATTGATGTCTATGTAAACGCATGCGTTTTTAAGCACATGCGTTTGCGTTAAAAACCTCTCGTGTCTCCCCTTTTCCTCATAGTCTGTAAGCTTGCGAGCAGGGTCCTCATTCCTCCTGGTATCTGTTTTGAACTGTATTTCTGTTATGCTGTAATGTCTATTGTCTGTACAAGTCCCCTCTATAATTTGAAAAGCGCTGCGGAATATGTTGGCGCTATATAAATAAAAATTATTATTATTATTATTTAAAAAAAAACAGAAAACACACTGATATGCCACCCCCCACCATAAAGGTGATAAAGGGATCCTAACCCTAAAGGGATCCTAACCCTAACCATAAAGGGATCCTAACCCTACCCCTAACCCTAATCCCTTTAGGGTTAGGGTTAGGGTTAGGATCCCTTTAGGCTTAGGGTTAGGGGTAGGGCTAGGGTTAGGATCCCTTTAGGGTTAGGGTTATGATCCCTACCCCTAACCCTACCCCTAATCCTAACCCTAACTATTTCTGTTTATACTGGGATTTTTACTTTATTTTGATGATTGGCAGCTGTCACACATTTCTCAGCATGCGTTTAAAAAACGCAAACGCATGAAAAAACGCATGTAAACGCGTCAAAACACCGCGTTTTTTTCACCACATGCAAAAATGCATGCGTCAAAAAAACGCAGCGTTTGCACATGCTACTCATTGTTTGGAACCACCGTGTTACCCATTGTTTTGAACCTTCGTGCTACCCATTGTTTGGAACCACCGTGTTACCTATTGTTTGGAATCACCATGCTACCCATTGCTTGGAACCATTGTGCTACCTACATTGTTTGGAAACACCTTGCTACCCATTGTTTGGAACCACCGAATTACCCATTGTTTGGAACCACCGGCTACCCATTGTTTGGAACCACCATGTTACTCATTGTTTGGAACCACCATGCTACTCATTGTTTGGAACCACTGTGTTACCCATTGTTTTGAACCTCCGTGCTACCCATTGTTTGGAACCACCATGCTACCCATTGTTTGGAACCACCGTGCTACCCATTGTTTGGAACCGCCATGCTACCCATTGTTTGGAATCACCGTGCTACCCATTGTTTGGAACCACCGTGCTACCCATTGTTTGGAACCATTGTGCTACCTATATTGTTTGGAACCACCATGCTGCCCATTGTTTGGAACCACCTTGCTACCCATTGTTTGGAACCACCGAGTTACCCATTGTTTGGAACCACCGTGCTACCCATTGTTTGGAACCACCATGCTACTCATTGTTTGGAACCACCGTGTTACCCATTGTTTTGAACCTCAATGCTACCCATTATTTGGACCAACCAAGCTATCCATTGTTTGGAACCACCGTGTTACCCATTGTTTGGAACCATTGTGCTACCTACATTGTTTGGAACCACCGTGCTACCCATTGTTTGGAACCACTGTGCTACCCATTGTTTGGAACCATTGTGCTACCTACATTGTTTGGAACCACCGTGCTACCCATTGTTTGGAACCACCGTGCTACCCATTGTTTGGAACTACTGTGCTACCCATTGTTTGGAACCATTGTGCTACCTACATTGTTTGGAACCACCGTGCTACCCATTGTTTGGAACCACTGTGCTACCCATTGTTTGGAACCATTGTGCTACCTACATTGTTTGGAACCACCGTGCTACCCATTGTTTGGAACCACCGTGCTACCCATTGTTTGGAACCACCGTGCTGCCCATTGTTACATTTCCATTGTTTGTAACCATAAGATAAATTCTATGAATTTACCTTGCACATTTGCATTCCTTGTGTTTTATACATGACATGCCCCATCATCAAATTTGTCAAGAATGCTTCAAAGAAAAATATGCAGGCTCCATAAGGGGGCAAGCAGATTGTCTATGGTTTTGCAATACAGACTCATAGGGACTTCATGTGCTGCCATGTAGGACCCATGTAGCTTTTCTATCTGCAAGGATCATAAGTCTGCATTAAGATAGCTATATTACGCCTCTATACAGAAGTCACATGTTTCATGGTAAGATTTTGATAACATCAAGACCAAGCAGGTACATTTTTCCAAACCAACATGTTGCATTGCCTAGTAGGCTGTATCTGTACTTTAAGAGGGAAAAAGATTCTACTCTATCTTAGGCCCCCTTCACACATTCTGGTGATTCCTGTACTGGAAAAACCAGGACTGATGAGAACCGTGGTCCATGTCCATGTGCCATCCCTGTGTACGTATGTGACTTCCATGTGAAGTTTGTGTGCTATCCGTGTGCAGTCAGTGTGACATGTAAGGAATGAAATGTAGCATAGAAATGAAAGAGTTTTATGTATTAAAGATGTTCAAAGACAGAGATAGATAGCGATGAGGAACATGATAGATAGAAAAAAATATGTCAGTGTGACTTCTAATCAGTGCTTTGCATGCTTATTTTTCTGTACCCAAAAAAATAAAATGACACTGGTTCCGCCTTAATTTTCATATCCAGCTGAGGGAAGGTCAACAGCTGGGGGCCGATGTTAATATTCTGGGAAGGAGCCAATAGCCATAAAGGTTCCCAGGCTAGTAATATCAGCTCACAGCTGTTTGCTTAGCCTCTATTAGTTATTATAAGGAGAACCCCCCAAAATAATGACGTAGGGTCCCCCCTTTATTTACTAACCAGCAAAGGTTAAACAGACAGCTGCGTGCTGACATTAATAGCCTAGGAAGGGACCATGGATATTGGCCCCCTTCCAGACTAAGTACATCAGCCCCAGAAATGGATCATCAATTAGCTCCTAGCCTCCACTCTGACTCTGAAGCCTCTGCTCTTCTCACTTGCCCTGGTGCAGTGGCAAGTGGGGTAATAGTTGTGGGGTTGATGTCAGCTGTTTTATATTTGCTGACCTCAAGCCCAGGAGTCATAGGCAGCAGTATACAATGATTGTGCATGTGTCCGTATTTGCAGTCCTTAAATAATGGACTGCATACAGGCATAAAAAATGGACTTGTGAAGAAGGTCTTAAAGGGGTATTGGTTCCTATATCTGTTTTTGTTGTTTACTTGTTTGTTTTTTCAAAAATAATTTTGATAGTGGTCAACCTTGGATCGTTTTGATGATCATAGGATCTAATCAGCCTCTTCCATAGATATCTCTGTAGCTGAAGGTATCACATGTAGAAAATCCATGTGTTGTGGCAATTTTTTAGCTACAAGTGAGGTGATCTGTGACAGGGTAATTTAATGGGTCTCAGCCTGGACAAGGGACTGGGTGAATATGGGACTAATAACCCGGCAATCCCTGCATGTGTTGCAGCTGATGAACAGCCACAAGACATGCAGCCGCCGGGACTCGAACATATTTTTTGAGCCGCCGAAGACACTCAGTTAGCACCCGAGCATGCTCAGATAACACCTTATCCGAGCAGGTTCGCTCATCGCCAGTGCTGACATTTTTGAAGACTACTGATTATCCCCAAATTGGACTTCCAATAACATCCACGAAAAATATGATTTTAGCCACCCAGTCCTCACCTAATAAATGCCATTGAGAGTCTGTAGTTATGTCTTTTCCCATTTTGCATGGTACATGCCTTTTCCTGTCTCTTATTCCTTTCAGCAGTTTCGGTCAGTGAATTTCTGCTGAAAATACTGTTATCCGAGGTTATTTTATTAGTTCTGTCAGAAGCGGTGACTTTTATACTCTGCGTTCTGCTATTATTATGCTGGTGGCAGTCTTCCTGGACTACTAGAAATGGTTTCTTAATCTCTGCTATTAAATATTAATAAAGCCTCAAATATTTTATTTTTCTTTCGCTAAATTAAATATTTTTCAAATTCTCATAAGTTGCATTATGTATGTCATCCAGCTGTATTAGATAAAGCCACCTAAATGAATTATGACGTATTCAGTTGTGATTCATATGATTACAGCTTTCACTAATTCTGGTTCCAGGAGGATTTTTATTTTTTAGGACAAAAAGTAAAAATGATAAATATTCTAGATAGTGGGGAGATGTTTTGTCCTCTACTAAAGATTTGTTTTTTATCCTTTAGTGCGGGCGAAGCGAGATTATTGTGTTACGAATATTTGATTTTGGTGTATAACAAAAGGGATTTATTAACTAATAAAAAACCGAGTAGCCCCTTTGGGAATTTCCATATTTATGGCCACAATATTCCAGAGAGCAAACTGATGAGCCTCTCACCGTACAAGCCTCCCATGCCCTATAAATACTTGCCACAGATGTCCCCATTAAAGCCAAAGTTGTCACCATTGCTGCATGTGCAAATCACAGATGTGCTAGCCAAATGTGTCCCAATATTATTACACAGATTCCCCCATTACCCACAACTGGTTCTAGCTACAGATACTCTCTTATTACTGTGTCAGCCCCCAATGTCCCCATGACAGAGCATCATTCACAGTTCCCCTGTAACAGTATGTTATCTACAGATACCTCAGAAGTGTCATCCATAGATCCCCCATAACAGTGTTGTCATCTACAGATCCCCGTAACTGTATGTTATCCACACATCCTCCATAACACTGTCATCTATAGATCCCCCATACCAGTGCGTCATCCACAGACCCCATAACAGTGCGTCATTCACAGATCCCCATAACAGTGGCATCTACAGATCCCCTATACCAGTGTATCATCCACTGATCCCCATAACAATGCATCATCCATTTATCCCCATAACAGTGGATCATTCACAGATCCCCCATAACAGTGCATCATCTACTGATCCCCCTTAACACTGTCATCTACAGATCCTCCATACCAATGCGTCATCCACAGAGCCCCCATAACAGTACATCATCCATTGATCCCCATAACAGTGTGTTATCCACTGATCCCCATAACAGTACATCATCCACAGATCCCCATAACAGTACATCATCTACAGATTGTCCATAACAGTGTGTCATCAGATCCCCCATAACAGTGTGTCAACCACAGATCCCCATAACAATGTCATCTACAGGTCTCCCATACCAATGCGTCATCTACAGATACCTCATAACAGTGCGTCAATCACAGATCCCCATAACAGTCATCCACAGATCCCCATAACAGTCATCCACAGATCCCCCATAACAGCGTGTCATCCACAGATCCCCCATAACAGTGTGTCATCCACAGATCCCCATAACAATGTCATCTACAGGTCTTCCATACCAATGCGTCATCTACAGATCCCTCATAACAGTGCATCATCCACAGATCCCCATAACAGTCATCCACAGATCCCCCATAACAGTGTGTCATCCACAGATCCCCATAACAATGTCATCTACAGGTCTTCCATACCAATGCGTCATCTACAGATCCCTCATAACAGTGCATCATCCACAGATCCCCATAACAGTCATCCACAGATCCCCCATAACAGCGTGTCATCCACAGATCCCCATAACAATGTCATCTACAGGTCTTCCATACCAATGCGTCATCTACAGATCCCTCATAACAGTGCATCATCCACAGATCCCCATAACAGTCATCCACAGATCCCCCATAACAGCGTGTCATCCGCAGATCCCCCATAACAGCGTGTCATCCACAGATCCCCATAACAGTCATCCACAGATCCCCCATAACAGCGTGTCATCCACAGATCCCCCATAACAGCGTGTCATCCACAGATCCCCCATAACAGTGTGTCATCCATAGATCCCCATAACAGTCATCCACAGATCCCCCACAACAGCGTGTCATCCACAGATCCCCCATAACAGCGCGTCATCCACAGATCCCCCATAACAGCGTGTCATCCACAGATCCCCCATAACAGCATGTCATCCACAGATCCCCCATAACAGCGTGTCATCCACAGATCCCCCATAACAGCGTGTCATCCACAGATCCCCCATAACAGTGTGTCATCCATAGATCCCCATAACAGTCATCCACAGATCCCCCATAACAGCGTGTCATCCACAGATCCCCCATAACAGCGTGTCATCCACAGGTCCCCCATAACAGCGTGTCATCCACAGATCCCCCATAACAGCGTGTCATCCACAGATCCCCCATAACAGCGTGTCATCCACAGATCCCCCATAACAGCGTGTCATTCACAGATCCCCATAACAGTCATCCACAGATCCCCCATAACAGCGTGTCATCCACAGATCCCCCATAACAGCGTGTCATCCACAGATCCCCCATAACAGTGTGTCATCCATAGATCCCCATAACAGTCATCCACAGATCCCCCATAACAGCGTGTCATCCACAGATCCCCCATAACAGCGCGTCATCCACAGATCCCCCATAACAGCGTGTCATCCACAGATCCCCCATAACAGCGTGTCATCCACAGATCCCCCATAACAGCGTGTCATCCACAGATCCCCCATAACAGCGTGTCATCCACAGATCCCCCATAACAGCGTGTCATCCACAGATCCCCCATAACAGCATGTCATCCACAGATCCCCCATAACAGCGTGTCATCCACAGATCCCCCATAACAGTGTGTCATCCATAGATCCCCATAGCAGTCATCCACAGATCCCCCATAACAGCGTGTCATCCACAGATCCCCATAACAGCGTGTCATCCACAGATCCCCCATAACAGTGTGTCATCCATAGATCCCCATAACCGTATGAGATCCACAGATCTCTCCATAATAGTACATCCTCCACAGATCCCCCATAAGTGACCCCTTCATAACAGCGCGTCACCCATATGCCCCCATAATAATATGCAACTCATGTAGTAACGCTGCTTAATAAATGCTCCTATCTGGGAACACATATTCATGTATTTGGGCTACGGATATAATTCAGGGTTGGTTCAATATCAAGGACAAATTTTTAATAATTCCAACGAGGTTTGGTGTTTGCCAAAATCTTTTCCTTGTGATTCATTATGTGTGGATTGATAACGTTTGGATTGGAGCTTTTTTATATTACACGGTGAAGAGCGTCTTTTTTTGGCTGGGTGATTTTTATGAGTTATTAAGCTTAAGGTCAGAGGCTTTTTTTTTTTATAAAGGCTGAACCGCCCCTTTAAGGACAGTTGGATACAATATTTTCCTGTTTTCCTGCCTGTCCTTAGTGACCTTCCGTATAAAGAAACATTATAAAACTAAAGTATTAGAAGAGAGTATAATGAAATGCGTTGTAGTCATTTCCTGTGGTTGGGTCATGCTGGGGCTTGTAGTGTTCCACGGATACAGTATATTACAGTTATGTTACATGTATATAATGAACTGGATTCATGAGTCTTCCTGCGATAAACGGCACCGTCCTGCAATTTGTAGAAACTTCATGTACCATCAAAAACCAGATGTACAGGTGTAGAATTCAAATGAAGCGAACATAAACTAATACCTAAAATATATAATCTTTATTAAATACAACAGGACAAACAAACACTTCAAGGCACCAGGCCTGTACAAGCTTGTGATTGTGTGTTCCTATATAAACCAATCCCTATAAAGCCCTAAGGGACCCTAGTATACCCTTCCTACCAGCGGAGGTTGGCACCCTAGCTTGAACGCAAATTGGCGCCCCCGCTCACCGACGGCTCACCCTAAGTGCACCCTATTCTTTACTGGTTGTACTCTGCACCCGTGTAGTGAACAATAGGGTGCACTTAGGGTGAGCCGTCGATGAGCGGGGGCGCCAATTTGCGTTCAAGCTAGGGTGCCATCCTCCGCTGGTAGGAAGGGTATACTAGGGTCCCTTAGGGCTTTATAGGGATTGGTTTATATAGGAACACACAATCACAAGCTTGTACAGGCCTGGTGCCTTGAAATGTTTGTTTGTCATGTTGTATTTAATAAAGATTATATATTTTAGGTATTAGTTTATGTTAGCTAGAAACTCCATGTACCCACCTTGGTCTTGTGTTTCATCATTTCACTTTGAAGCTTTTTGAAATACCATAATGTGAGTGTAGAAAAATCTGTTCTGTGCCCAAGCGGGATTTAGAGGATCCATTAATCTCATTTTCAGACATGAAGGAAACATTGACGTCCGCGCCATTCTAAGATATTTCTCTGAATTTCATTGCAGGAATGTGCAAACCCTTGCTGTAATGCCAGCACGTGCCTGCTCTATCCCGGAGCCGTCTGCGCTCACGGACTCTGCTGTGAAGACTGCAAGGTGATTTTCTTCATATTCATATATGTCAATGCATGTTATTATAATTTAGTGTATGATTTATCCAATGAAAATGTGCGCTGTAGACAAAACAAGGGTATTTTTATAGGTAAATTCTACTTTGGAAAGACCAAATATAATTTACTCAAAATGTTGGAAAACTTTGTAAAAACTTTGAGTATTTTCTAAAGAGTGACTCCTACTGTAGTGGACCCTTTATTGCATACTCTAACAGATAGCGGCTTCCAATATAGGGGACTCTTTCTATATGACATACTCTAACTGAGAGTGGCTCTTACTCTAGTCGATTCTTTCTGGCTGAAAAAGACTGTAATACACAGTGGCTCCTATTCTAGTGGACTATGGTATACTTTAATAGAGAGTGGCGCACAACGCTAATGTGAACGTAGCCTATCTCTAGTGGACTTGTTCTATCTTTTCAGTACCCTGACAGATGGTAGCTTCTTCTCTAGGGAACTCTTTCTATATGACGTACTCTAATAGAATGATTCTTACTCTGGTAGACTCTCTTTTTCTTCATGATAAACTCTAATACATATCGTCTTTTACTCTGGCAGAATCTCTCTTTCTTTCTCTCTTTGTGACAAGGCTCTAATACAGAATGGCTCCTTCTATTGGGACTGTATGCCTTTTTATATGATGTACTCTAATACAGAGTGGCTCCTTCTCTGGGGACTGTATGTCTTTTTCTCTGGTATACTCTAATAAAGAGTGGTTCCTTCTCTAGGGACTGTATATCTTTTTCTCCGGTGTAACATAATACAGAGTGGCTCCTTCTCTAGGGACAGTATGTCTTTTTCTCTGGTATACTATAATACAGAGTGGCTCCTTCTCTAGGAGCTGTATGTCTTTTTCTCTGGAATACTCTAATACAGAGTGGCTCCTTCTCTAGGGGCTGTATGTCTTTTTCTCCGCTGTACTATAATACAGAGTGGCTCCTTCTCTAGGGGCTGTATGTCTTTTTCTCTGGTGTACTATAATACAGAGTGGCTCCTTCTCTAGGGGCTGTATGTCTTTTTCTCTGGTGTACTATAATACAGAGTGGCTCCTTCTCTAGGGGCTGTATGTCTTTTTCTCTGGTGTACTATAATACAGAGTGGCTCCTTCTCTAGGGGCTGTATGTCTTTTTCTCCGCTGTACTATAATACAGAGTGGCTCCTTCTCTAGGGACTGTATGTATTTTTCTCTGGTGTACTCTAATACAGAGTGGCTCCTTTTCTAGGGACAGTATGTATTTTTCTCCGGTGTACTCTAATATAAAGTGGCTCCTTCTCTAGGGACTGTATATCTTTTTCTCCGGTGTTCTATAATACAGAGTGGCTCCTTCTCTAGGGACAGTATGTCTTTTTCGGTGGTGTACTATAATACAGAGTGGTTTCTTCTCTAGGAAGTACATGTCTTTTTCTCCAGTGTAGTCAAATACAGAGTGGCTCTTGCTCTGGCAAATCTTCTCTCATTGTGTTGGAATCTAAGACAGACTGTCTCGCATTCTTGTGGTCTCTCTTTCTCTGTGGCATACTCTAATATAGAATGGCTTTTACTCTAGGGACTGTATCTATTTTTCTCTGGCGGACTCTAATATAAAGTGGCTCCTATTACTGTGAATAGTGGCGTAACTACCGCGGTCGCAGCAGTCGCCACTGCGACGGGGCCCAGCAGGTCAGAGACACCCGACACCATGTTGCAGTGCAGGAGATCCCTCCCGCACGGCAACAGTCCGAGGCGTATCTAGGGCAGTGGCGTATCTGGGGGGGCAGGGCGCAGCCGGCAGGGGGGCGCAGTCAGCTGCCTAATGTGGCGGTCCGCAGTGTCTCCCCCGGCGGCTGCATTCTGCCGCCCCCCCGCACTGGGAGTCAGCTGTTCTCTGCGCCGACTGTCAAGCTGACAGCCGGCACAGAGAAGCTGCAGAGCGCCGACCCCCAACGTGTGCAGAGGCGGAGGGGAGCCCCTGCAGAGTGGCTGTGGCAGGCAGGGAGAAATCGCTGCAGCTCCGCTGCCCAGCGATCTGTCTTCCTGCTTCCTCTCACACAGACGCGCCGCTGGATGACGTCATCATTCAGCGGCCGTCTGTGTCAGAGCCCCGCCGATCACTGCACCCCCCGAGCTCCGCCGATCACTGCACCTCCGAGCTCCGCCGATCACTGCGCCCCCCGAGCTCCGCTGATCACTGCACCCCCGAGCTCCGCCGATCACTGCGCCCCCCCGATCACTGCACCCCACAAGCTCCGCCGATCACTGCGCCCCCGAGCTCCACCGATCACTGCACCCACTGATCACTGCACCCCCCGAGCTCCACCGATCACTGCCGTGTTTCCTTCCCGGTTGTCTCACGCCAGAGTCTGGTGATGGAGGCGGCGGGGACGATGCACAACCGGCATTTAAATCTGAATGGCGGGGAGGTATTCAGGGAAGATCGGGAGCCGCGACCGCTGATTGGCCGAGGGAGGAGCTGGAGTGATGGAGACGGAGAGACCGGCGACCGCCGAAAAGTCAGGGGATTTATTCCCCCCTCGTCTTCAGGCATCGGGCGGAAGGATTGATCAAAGTCTGAATGATAAGCGTTCAACTTAGCCGCCTGCAGAAGTCAATGCAACCTCGTCCCCGCCAGCTGCTGCTCAATGCAAGGCATCATCCGCCTATCCAGGACCAGCAGCAGGAGAGGATGCAGTGCAGGAGGAGAGGGTGCAGTGCAGGAGAGGGTGCAGTGCAGGAGGAGAGGGTGCAGTGCAGGAGGAGAGGGTGCAGTGCAGGAGGAGAGGGTGCAGTGCAGGAGGAGAGGGTGCAGTGCAGCAGGAGAGGATGCAGTGCAGGAGGAGAGGGTGCAGTGCAGGAGGAGAGGGAGCCCCTGCAGAGTGGCTGTGGCAGGCAGGGAGAAATCGCTGCAGCTCCGCTGCCCAGCGATCTGTCTTCCTGCTTCCTCTTGCTGCTTCCTCTCACACAGACGCGCCGCTGGATGACGTCATCATTCAGCGGCCAGCTATGTCAGAGGAACGCGATGAGATGCTGCGGCAGAGCGCGAGGAGAGGTGAGGTGTGTGTGTGTGTTGCGCTCTGCAGGGGAATGTGCAGAGAAGTAAATGGTGTGTGTGTGTGTAGGGGGAGGAGAGGGCAATGATGGGGATGGTGGTGGAGGAGGAAATGATGGAAGTGGTGGAATGGGCAAGGATGGGGATGGTGGTGGAATGGGCAAGGATGGGGATGGTGGTGGAGGATGAAATGATGGAAGTGGTGGAATGGGCAAGGATGGGGATGGTGGTGGAATGGGCAAGGATGGGGATGGTGGTGGAGGAGGAAATGATGGAAGTGGTGGAATGGGCAAGGATGGGGATGGTGGTGGAATGGGCAAGGATGGGGATGGTGGTGGAGGAGGAAATGATGGAAGTGGTAGAATGGGCAAGGATGGGGATGGTGGTGGAGGAGGAAATGATGGAAGTGGTGGATTGGGCAAGGATGGGGATGGTGGTGGAGGAGGAAATGATGGAAGTGGTGGAATGGGCAAGGATGGGGATGGTGGTGGAGGAGGAAATGATGGAAGTGGTGGAATGGGCAAGGATGCGGATGGTGGTGTTATGAGCAAGGATGGAGGTGGTGGAGGAGGAAATGATGGAAGTGGTGGATTGGGCAAGGATGGGGATGGTGGTGGAGGAGGAAATGATGGAAGTGGTGGAATGGGCAAGGATGGGGATGGTGGTGGAGGAGGAAATGATGGAAGTGGTGGAATGGGCAAGGATGCGGATGGTGGTGGAATGAGCAAGGATGGGGGTGGTGGAGGAGGAAATGATGGAAGTGGTGGAATGGACAAGGATGGGGATGGTGGGGGAGGAGGAAATGACGGAAGTGGTGGAATAGGCAAGGATGCATATCTAGGGCAGTGGCGTATCTAGGGGGGGCAGCCGGGGCATGTGCCCAGGGTGCAGCCGGCAGGGGGGCGCAGTCGGGCCACCTAATGTGGCAGTCTGCAGTGTCTCCCCCGGCGGCTGCATTCTGCCACCCCCCGCACTGGGAGTCAGCTGTTCTCTGCGCCGACTGTCAAGCTGACAGCCGGCACAGAGAAGCTGCAGAGCGCCGACTCCCAACGTGTTAATAGGGAAAATGTGAATTTGGGTGGAAAATATTTTGGCATGGTGGGGGGGGCCTCATTTGAAAGTTCGCACCGGGGCCCATAAAACTTTGTAGTTACGCCACTGACTCTGAACTTCCTTTCTCTGAGGCGGACTCTCAGCCGCTCTTACTCTATGTGAACTCTCTTACTCCTGTGAATAGGTGATAAATATCCATCTTAGTGTATATTCTATATAAAAAACTGTTACCATTAGGGTAACTCCTGTCCATATATCCCCTGCTCAGCTGACAAATGAGGACCAGCTGAGTAACATCTACATAGATCCAACGTGTTGAGTCGTTTCTTTTTCCTGATTGCATTTGTCTACTTACTGTATGATATTTTCCCCCCGTCGATCTCTGCTCTGCAGATTGTCTTCCCTCTGTCTCTGTAATACTATTAGTCTGTCATGAATATAACTCTTTCCAGTAAATAAGTTCCAAATGAAATCTTGTTCCTGTGGCAATTGTTTCCCTGTCCGGCTATTCCTCATTTTTCTTCGCGGGGACTGATAATAACCCAGTGGATCACGACCCTCTTACATATGACAGATTTTGTGGTTCTTTTCTATAACTTTGAAGATGTACATAAAAACCTAGGGATTAATAATAATAATAATAATAATTTTATTTATATAGCGCCAACATATTCCGCAGCGCTTTACAAATTATAGAGGGGATTTGTACAGACAATAGACATTACAGCATAACAGAAATACAGTTCAAAACAGATACCAGGAGGAATGAGGGCCCTGCTCGCAAGCTTACAGACTATGAGGAAAAGGGGAGACACGAGAGGTGGATGGTAACAAATGCTATAGTTATTCGGACCAGCCATAGTGTAAGGCTTTGTAAGGGATTGTGTACATTTAGAAACAGCGCCACTCTTGCCTTTAAGACATTTTTCAGTATTGCAAGTCAGATACATTCAACCTATGCATATTTTTTGTAGTTTACACCTCCATTGTTATTCCAAATTTTTGTTAGACCTCATTGACTTTAAAATGGGTTTAATGGGGTTCTGGAATTTTTAATAGCAATAACAATTCAACAGATTGTGTGCTGTCATGGAAAATACCAAAACCCTTTACAGAAAGCCAAAATAGCAGTGCAGTTCGAGACATAAAGCAGACTGTATATATAAAAGTCATCCGAACATGCCTATTTTGGCTTGATTGGATGGCAATGTTATATTTCTGGGGGCCTCCTGACTGCTCTGATGGTAGAATTAGAAAGGAGAAAGACGAATCAGGGGTGTATTGGGTTCAAAATGGCAGATACATTGCTTCCTCTTATTCCACTCTAAACTTTTCAATTGTCTGGTTGTTGTGGTTGATTATTTTTCAGAAAAAGATATTTGGAAGTGCAATTAATTTATAGACTTAATTATCAAGAGCATTGGTCGACTTTATAGAATGACCGCCGTCCGCCTTCCATATTTGCTTGTTGGTTGACTTCTTAATTTACCATAAGACTAGACAATCCCGTAAATTGGTTTCATGGATGATATCTCAGTTTAGGTACAAATAGACAAAATCCCTTATTATCTGTGGTCATCGATCAATCAACTGCAGTTCTTCCACACATTCAGACAATTTCACATGTCCAATATTCACTTTCACTGCAGTATGCAAACTGTCCGAGAGTGTCGTGAACCCAACTCAACTGCCCATTGAGTTCAGGATAGGAGATCAACAACTGGTCCGGTCATTTCAGTCTGCATTTGGACCGAAAATGTTGGATGTAAGAAACCGGTTGAAAATTGGACTTATTGCTGAGTCACCTCTTCTTAATAATAACTCAATTAGGGTCTTCCAATTGAATAGAGGGGGTCCCCAATCTGATCCCTCATTTATTAACAGTAGCAGAAAGTGGCTTCACAGAGCATCTGCTATTCTGGAGGACCCAACACATCCATGTATTATACAAACTGCCTATTGATTTAACTGGAAATGAGGTAATACTTCCTTCTTCCTGCGGTGGCACTGTAGGGAAACTGCTGTAGGTTTTTCCCACAGATTAAAAACCAATTAATAGGAGTTCCAGTAGTAGGACACCCTCTGATCAGCCCAATGACCCTCCTAGCAAAATAAGATTGCCAACCTCTTTAAAGGAAATATGTATTCTAAAAATGGCCTATTGTCGAAACCAATTATCTACATTAAATTTATTATTTTTTTTTATACATTTTTCATATGATGATTTATATAAAAAAATGACAAATTGTGTGGTTATCACACTGACCACGAGATGTAATATTAGGCCAAGTTTAGACATTCGGTATTTGGTCAGTATTTTACATCAAAAAGCCAAAGCCAAGATTGGGTGATAAATACAGAAGTGGTGATGTGTTTCTATTATACTTTTATTCTGATTGCTCCACTCCTGATTTTGGATTAAAAATACTGATGTAAAATACTGACCAAATACTGAAGGTGGCCTTAGAGCTATGCTTTCTGCTCTTTTCAGGAGCCTTATGGACATAAGCAGAAAAGCAATGTCTCTTGCCCTATTAACTTTAAGTCGCTTTTCTGTTAATGCTCTGATCTGTGCTAAGATCATTGTGAAGGAAAAGCGAGGATGTGTGCTTTGATCATTTCTAATCCTGTCTGTGATGAGACTGCTGAAAAGTCTTCTGTCCAGAAGGGGACGTAGAAGTCTAGGGTGAGACCTAGTGACCAGCCTTGAGATTACAAGATTTATGATTGTTTTATATACTGTATATTCAGTGGGGAAAATAAGTATTTGATACACTAACGATTTTGCAAGTTTTCCCACCTACAAAGAATGGAGAGGTCTGTAATTTTTATCGTAGGTACACTTCATTTGTGAGAGACAGAATTTAAAAATTAAAACTATAAAATCATATTGTAGGATTTTTATATATTTAAATTGCATTTTATTACATGAAATAAGTATTTGAAACAATAGAAAAACAGAACTTAATATTTGGTACAGAAACCTTTGTTGGCAATTACAGAGGTCAGACGTTTCCTGTAGTTCTTGACCAAGTTTGCACACACTGCAGCAGGGATTTTGGCCCCCTCCTCCTAAGAGATCTTCTCCAGATCTTTCAGGTTTCGGGGTTGTCCCTGGACAACATTGAGTTTCAACTCCCACCAAAGATTTTCTATTGGGTTCAGGTCTGGAGACTGACTAGGCCACTCCAGGACCTTGAATTGCTTCTTACAGAGCCGCACCTTAGTTGCCCTGGCTATGTGTTTTGGGTTATTGTCATGCTGGAAGACCCAGCCACGACCCATCTTCAATGCTCTTACTGAGGGAAGGAGGCTGTTGGCCAAAATCTTTCCATTCGTGACCCCATTCCTCCACCCTTCAATACGGTGCAGTCGTCCTATCCCATTTTGAGAAAAGCACCACTAAAGTATGATGTTTTCCCCCACCATGCTTCACAATTGGGACAGTGTTCTTGGGGTTGTACTATCCTTCTTCCTCCAAACACGGCGGGTGTAGTTGATACCAAAAAGTTCTATTTTGGTCTCATCTAACCACATAACCTTCTTCGATGCCTTCTGTGGATCATCCAGATTTTCATTGGAGAACTTCAAACGGGCCTGGACATGTGCTGACATGAGCAGGGGGCCTTGTGTGCCCTGCCGTATTTTAATCGATGACTACGTAGTATGTTACTAACAGTAATATTTGAGACTGTGGTCCCAGCTCTCTTCACGTCATTGACCAGTTGACCAGGTCCTCCTATGTAGTTCTGGGCTGATTCCCAACCTTCCTCAGATTCATCCTTATCCCACAAGGTGAGATCTTTCATGGAGACTCAGAGGAAGATTGACCGTCATCTTGTGTTTCTTCCATTTTCTAATAATTGTGCTATCAATTGTTGCCTTCTCACCAAGCTGCTTGCCTATTGTCCTGTAACCCATCCCAGCCTTGGGCAGGTCTACAATTTTGTCCCTGGTGTCCTTAAACAGCTTTTTGGTCTTGGCCATGGTGGAGAGGTTGGAATGTGATTGTGTGGACAGGTGTCTTTTATACAATTAACGAGTTCAAACAAGTGCAATTAATACAAGTAATGAGTGCAGAGTAGGAGGCTTCTTAACCCCTTCCCGACCTGTGACACAGCGTATGCGTCATGAAAGTCGGTGCCAATCCGACCTGTGACGCATATGCTGTGTCACAGAATGATCGCATCCCTGCAGATCCGGTGAAAGGGTTAACTCCCATTTCACCCGATCTGCAGGGACAGGGGGAGTGGTAGTTTAGCCCAGGGGGGGTGGCTTCACCCCCCCGTGGCTACGATCGCTCTGATTGGCAGTTTCACTTTCAACAGCCAATCAGAGCGATTTGTAATATTTTACCTAAAAAACTGGTGAAATATTACAATCCAGCCATGGCCGATGCTGCAATATCATCGGCCATGGCTGGAAACACTTATGTGCACCCACCCCACCCCACCGATCGCCCCCCCAGCCCCCCTGATCTGTGCTCCGCTCCCCTCCATCCTGTGCTCTGCTCCCCCGTCCTCCTGTCCGCTCCCCCCGTGCTCCAATCACACCCCCGTGCTCCAATCAAACCCCCCGCACTCCGATCCCCCCCGCACAGCGATCCCCCACCCCGTGCTCCAATCCACCCCCCCGTGTTTCAATCCACCCCCCCGTGTTTCAATCCACCCCCCATGCTCCGATCCACACCCCCGTGCTCCGACGCCCCCCCCCCCGTGCCCTGATCTTCCCCCCCCCTTATACTTACTGAGCCTCCGGGGTCCGTCCGTCTTCTCTCCTGGGCGCCGCCATCTTCCAAAATGGCGGGCGCATGTGCAGTGCGCCCGCCGAATCTGCCGGCCGGCAGATTCGTTCCAGAGTGAATTTTGATCACTGAGATAGGTTATATCTCAGTGATCAAAATAAAAAAAATAGTAAATGACCCCCCCCCCTTTGTCACCCCCATAGGTAGGGACAATAAAAAAATAAAGAATTTTTTTTTCCACTAAGGTTGGGGTAAGAACTAGGGTTAGGGTTAGGGGTAGGGTTAGGGTTAGGGGTAGGGTTAGGGTTAGGGGTAGGGGTAGGGTTAGGGTTTGGGATGTGCACACGTATTCTGGTCCTCTGCGGATTTTTCCGCAGAGGATTTGATAAATCCGCAGTGCTAAACCGCTGTGGATTTACCGCGGTTTTTCTGCGCATTTCACTGCGGTTTTACAACTGCGATTTTCTTTTGGAGCAGTTGTAAAACCGCTGCGGAATCCGCAGAAACAAGTGACATGCTGCGGAATGTAAACTGCTGCGTTTCCGTGCAGTTTTTCTGCAGCATTTGTACAGCGATTTTTGTTTCCCATAGGTTTACATTGAACTGTAAACTCATGGGAAACTGCTGCGGATCCACAGCGTTTTCCGCAGCGTGTGCACATACCTTTAGAATTAGGCTATGTGCACACGGTGCGGATTTGGCTGCGGATCCGCAGCAGTGTTCCATCACGTTTACAGTACCATGTAAACATATGGAAAACCAAATCCGCTATGCCCATGGTGCGGAAAATACCACACGGAAACGCTGCGTTGTATTTTCCGCAGCATGTCAATTCTTTGTGCGGATTCCGCAGCATTTTACACCTGTTCCTCAATAGGAATCCACAGGTGAAATCCGCACAAAAAACACTGGCAATCCGCGGTAAATCCGCAGGTAAAGCGCAGTGCCTTTTACCCGCGGATTTTAAAAAAATGGTGCGGAAATATCTCACACGAATCCGCAACGTTGGCACATAGCCTTAGGGTTAGGGTTGGGTTGGAATTAGGGTTGTGGTTAGGGTTAAGGGTGTGTTGGGGTTAGGGTTGTGGTTAGGGGTGTGTTGGGGTTAGGGTTGTGATTAGGGTTGTGGCTACAGTTGGGATAAGGGATAGGGGTGTGTTGGCATCAGAATTGAGGGGTTACCACTGTTTAGGCACATCAGGGGGTCTCCAAACGCAACATGGCGCCACCATTGATTCCAGCCAATCTTGTATTCAAAAAGTCAAATGGTGCTTCCTCACTTCCGAGCCCCGACGTGTGCCCAAACAGTGGTTTACCCCCACATATGGGGTACCAGAATACTCAGGACAAACTGCGCAACAATTACTGGGGTCCAATTTCTCCTGTTACCCTTGAGAAAATAAAAAATTGCTTGCTAAAACATCATTTTTGAGGAAAGAAAAATGATTTTTTATTTTCACGGCTCTGCGTTGTAAACGTCTGTGAAGCACTTGGGGGTTCAAAGTGCTCACCACATATCTAGATAAGTTCCTTGGGGGGTCTAGTTTCCAAAATGGGGTCACTTGTGGGGGGTTTCTACTGTTTAGGCACACCAGGGGCTCTGCAAACGCAATGTGACGTCCGCAGACCATTCCATCAAAGTCTGCATTTCAAAAGTCACTACTTCCCTTCTGAGCCCCGACGTGTGCCCAAACAGTGGTTTACCCCCACACATGGGGTATCAGCGTACTCAGGAGAAACTGGACAACAACTTTTGGGGTCCAATTTCTCCTGTAACCCTTGGAAAAATAAAAAATTCTGGGCTAAAAAATTATTTTTGAGGAAAGAAAACGTATTTATTATTTTCACGGCTCTGCGTTATAAAGTTCTGTAAAGCACTTGGGGGTTGAAAGTGCTCACCACATATCTAGATAAGTTCCTTTGGGGGTCTAGTTTCCAAAATGGGGTCACTTGTGGGGGGTTTCTACTGTTTATTCACATCAGGGGCTCTGCAAACGCAACGTGACGCCCGTAGAGCATTCCATCAAAGTCTGTATTTCAAAACGTCACTACTTCACTTCCAAGACCCGGCAAGTGCCCAAATAGTAGTTTACCCCCACATATGGGGTATCACCGTACTCAGCAGGAGAAACTGGACAACAAATATTGGGGTCAAATTTCTCCTGTTACCCTTGGGAAAATTAAAAAATTCTGGGCTAAAAAATTATTTTTGAGGAAAGAAAACGTATTTATTATTTTCACTGCTCTGTGTTATGAACTTCTGTGAAGCACTTGGGGGTTCAAAGTGCTCACCACACATCTAGATTAGTTCCATTGGGGGTCTAGCTTCCAAAATGGGGTCATTTGTGGGGGATCTCCAATGTTTAGGCACACAGGGGCTCTCCAAACGCGACATGGTGTCCGCTAATGATTGGAGCTAATTTTCCATTTAAAAAGCCAAATGGCGTGCCTTCCCTTCTGAGCCCTGCCGTGCACCCAAACAGTGGTTTACCCCCACATATGGGGTATCTGCGTACTAAGGACAAACTGGACAACAACATTTGTGGTCCAATTTCTCCTATTACCATTGGCAAAATAGGAAATTCCAGGCTAAAAAATCATTTTTGAGAAAAGAAAAATTATTTTTTATTTTCATGGCTCTGCATTATAAACTACTGTGAAGCATCTGGGGGTTTAAAGTGCTCAATATGCATCTAGATAAGTTCCTTGGGGGGTCTAGTTTCCAAAATGGGGTCACTTGTGGGGGAGCTCCAATGCATAGGCACACAGGGGCTCTCCAAACGCGACATGGTGTCCGCTAACAATTGGAGCTAATTTTCCATTCAAAAAGTCAAAAGGCGCGCCTTCCCTTCCGAGCCCTGCCATGTGCCCAAACAGTGGTTTACCCCCACATATGAGGTATCGGCGTACTCGGGAGAAATAGCTCAACAAATTTTAGGAAAAAAAAGTGAAAAAAAAGTGAAAAAAAAGTACTTTTTCATTTTTACGGATCAATTTGTGAAACACCTGAGGGTTTAAAGTGCTCACTAGGTATCTAGATAAGTTCCTTGGGGGGTCCAGTTTCCAAAATGGGGTCACTTGTGGGGGAGCTCCAATGTTTAGGCACACAGGGTCTCTCCAAACGTGACATGGTGTCCGCTAACGATGGAGATAATTTTTCATTCAAAAAGTCAAATGGCGCTCCTTCCCTTCCGAGCCTTACCATGTGCCCAAACAGTGGTTTACCCCCACATGTGAGGTATCGGTGTACTCAGGAGGAATTGCCCAACAAATTTTAGGATCCATTTTATCCTGTTGTCCATGTGAAAATGAAAAAATTGAGGCTAAAAGAATTTTTTTGTGAAAAAAAAGTACTTTTTCATTTTTACGGATCAATTTGTGAAGCTCCTGGGGGTTTAAAGGGCTCACTATGCATCTAGATAAGTTCCTTGGGGCGTCTAGTTTCCAAAATGGGGTCACTTGTGGGGGAGCTCCAATTTTTAGGCACACGGGGGCTCTCCAAACGTGACATGGTGTCCGCTAAAGAGTGCAGCCAATTTTTCATTCAAAAAGTCAAATGGCGCTCCTTCCCTTCCAAGCCCTGCCGTGCGCCCAAACAGTGGTTTACCCCCACATATGAGGTATCAGCGTACTCAGGACAAATTGGCCAACAACTTTCGTTGTTCAGTTTCTCCTTTTACCATTGGGAAAATAAAAAAATTGTTGCTGAAAAATCATTTTTGTGACTAAAAAGTTAAATGTTCATTTTTTCCTTCCATGTTGCTTCTGCTGCTGTGAAGCACCTGAAGGGTTAATAAACTTCTTGAATGTGGTTTTGAGTACCTTGAGGGGTGCAGTTTTTAGAATGGTGTCACTTTTGGGTATTTTCAGCCATATAGACCCCTCAAACTGACTTCAAATGTGAGGTGGTCCCTAAAAAAAATGGTTTTGTAAATTTCGTTGTAAAAATGAGAAATCGCTGGTCAAATTTTAACCCTTATAACTTCCTAGCAAAAAAAAATTTTGTTTCCAAAATTGTGCTGATGTAAAGTAGACGTGTGGGAAATGTAATTTATTAACTATTTTGTGTCACATAACTCTCTGGTTTAACAGAATAAAAATTCAAAATGTGAAAATTGTGAAATTTTCAAAATTTTCGCCAAATTTCCGTTTTTATCACAAATAAACACAGAATTTATTGACCTAAATTTACCACTAACATGAAGCCCAATATGTCACGAAAAAACAATCTCAGAACCGCTAGGATCCATTGAAGCGTTCCTGAGTTATTACCTCATAAAGGGACACTGGTCAGAATTGCAAAAAACGGCAAGGTCTTTAAGGTCAAAATTGGCTGGGTCATGAAGGGGTTAAAGAAAAACTAAGGTCTGTGAGAGCCAGAATTCTGGCTGGTTGGTAGGTGATCAAATACTTACGGTATTTCATGCAATAAAATGCTTTTATGTTTAGTTTCTCTTTCTCACAGTTGAAGTAGGTGGGAAAACTTGCAAAATTGGCATTGTATCAAATACTTATTTTCCCCACTGTGTATATACACTATGTGCAGAATTATTAGGCAAGTTGTATTTTAGAGGATTATTTTTATTATTGATCAACAACTATGTTCTCAATCAACCCAAAAGACTCATAAATAGCAAAGCTTAATATTTTTGGAAGTTGGAGTGGTTTTTTTTTAGATTTGGCTATCTTAGGAGGATATCTGTTTGTGCAGGTAACTATTACTGTGCAGAATTATTAGGCAACTTAATATAAAAACAAATATATTCCCATCTCACTTGTTTATTTTCACCAGGTAAGCCAATATAGCTGCACAAAATTTAGAAATAAACATTTCTGACATGCAACCCCCCCCCCTAAAATTAGTGACCTATATAGCCACCTTTTTTATGATGACACTCAGCAGCCTCCATCCATAGATTCTGTCAGTTGCTTGATCTGTTTACGATCCACATTGCGTGCAGCGGCCACCACAGCCTCCAGACACTGCTCCGAGAGGTGGACTGTTCCCCTCCCTGTAGATCTCACATTTTATGAGGGACCACAGGTTCTCTATGAGGTTCAGATCAGGTGAACAAGGGGGTCATGTCATTATTTTTTCTTCTTTGAGACCTTTACTGGCCAGCCAAGCTGTGGAGTAGTTGGAGGCATGTGATGGAGCATTGTCCTGCATGAAAATCATGTTTTCCTTGAACGATACCGACTTCTTCCTGTACCACTGCTTGAAGAACTTGTCTTCCAGAAACTGGCGGTAGGCCTGGGAGTTGAGCTTCACTCCATTCTCAACCTGAAAAGGTCCCACAAGTTCATCTTTGATGATACCAGCCCATACCAGTGCCCCACCTCCACCTTGCTGGCGTCTGAGTCGGAATGGAGCTCTCTGCCCTTTACTGATCCAGCCTCTGGCCCATCCATCTGGCCCATCAAGAGTCACTCTCATTTCATCAGTCCATAACACCTTTGAAAAGTCAGTCTTAAGATATTTCTTGGCCCAGTCTTGATGTTTTATCTTCTGTTTCTTGCTCAAAGGTGGTCGTTTTTCAGCCTTCCTTACCTTGGCCATGTCCCTGAGTATCGCACACCTTGTACTTTTTGTTACTCCTGTAACTGTGCAGCTCTGAAATATGGCAAAACTGGTGGCAAATGGCATCTTGGCAGCTTCACACTTGATTTTCCTCAATTCATGGACAGTTATTTAGCGCTTTTTTTGCCCAACACGCTTCTTGTGACCCTGTTGGCTATTTGCCATGAAACACTTAATTGTTTGGTGATCGCACTTCAAAAGTTTGGCAATTTCAAGACTGCTGCATCCCTCTGCAAGACCTCTCACAATTTTGGGCTTTTCGGAGCCTGTCAAATCTCTCTTCTGACCCATTTTGCCAAAGGAAAGGAAGTTGCCTAATAATTAAGCACATCTTATATAGGGTTCTGATGTCATTAGACAACACCCCTCCTCATTAGAGATGCACATCACCTGATTTACTTAATTGGTAGTTGGCTCTCGAGCCTGAACAGCTTTGAGTAGGACAACATGTATAAAAAGTATCATGTGATCCAAAAAACAACTTGCCTAATAATTCTGCGCACAGTGTATATATATATATATATATATATATATATATATATATATATATATATATATATATAATTGTCTAAGGGGTACTTCCGTCTGTCTGTGTGTCTTTCTGTCTGCAACTTCCGTAACGGAAATCCCGCGTCGCTGATTGGTCTCGCCAGCTGCCTGTCATGGCTGCCGCGACCAATCAGCGACAGGCACAGTCCGATTATTCCCTCCCTACTCCCCTGCAGTCAGTGCCCGGCGCCCGCTCCATACTCCCCTCCAGTCACCGCTCACACAGGGTTAATGCCAGCGGTAACGGACCGCGTTATGCCGAGGGTAACGCACTCTGTTAACGCTGCTATTAACCCTGTGTGTCCCCAACTTTTTACTATTGATGCTGCCTATGCAGTATCAATAGTAAAAAGATGTAATGTTAAAAATAATAATTAAAAAAAAAACTGCTATTCTCACGTTCCGTAGTCCGACGATGCGCTCGCGCCTGCCGCCAGCTTCTGTTCCCAGAGATGCATTGCGAAATTACCCAAAAGACTTAGCGGTCTCGCGAGACCGCTAAGTCATCTGGGTAATTTCGCAATGCATCCTGTGAATGGAAGATGGCGGCAGCCGCACGCGCATCGCCAGAGCTTCGCTGGATCCCGGCAGGTGAGTATATAACTATTTCTTATTTATTTTTTTTTAACAGGGATATGTGCCCACACTGCTATATACTACGTGGGCAGTGTTATATACCGCGTGGGCTGCTTTATATACCGCGTGGCTGCTACATACTACGTGGCCAGTGTTATATATTATGTGGCCAGTGTTATATACTGCGTGGCTGCTATATACTACGTGGTCAGTGTTATATACTGCGTGGCTGCTATATACTACATGGGCAGTGTTATATACCGCGTGGACTGCGTTATATACCGCATGGCTGCTATATACTATGTGGCCAGTGTTAGATACTATGTGGGCTGTGTTATGTACTGTGTGGGCTGTGCTATATATTACGTGGCCAGTGTTATATACTGCATGGCCTGTGTTATATACTACATTGCCTGTGTTATATACTGGGTGGCTGCTATATACTGCGTGGGCAGTGTTATATACTGTTTGGGCTGTGTTATATGCTGCGTGGCCACTGTTATATATTGCGTGGCCTATATTAACGCATCGGGTATTCTACAATATGTATGTATGTATGTATGCATATAGCAGCCACATAGTATATAGCACAGGCCACGTAGTATTTGTCTCCTATATACTACATGGCTCCTATATACTATGTGGCCTGTGCTGTATACTATGTGGCTGCTATACACACACATACATACATACATACATACATACATACATATTCTAGAATACTCGATGCATTAGAATCGGGCCACCATCTAGTATATATATATATATACAAGTGCTTCTCACTAAAAAGATAAAAAAGTGAATAAATAAACACCAACACCAATAAACTAAAATACCGATATGGATGGATATGGATCCATCACAAAGCAAGGGGGGATTGTCTCCGGTAGTCTGGCCATCAAGCCTGCTTCATGAGTATTGCAACAAAGCTAAGTATTGCTGGCTATGAATTATCCATTTACTCCTGATGAACCTCAGTTGAGGGGAAACGCGTTGAGTGTGTTTTTTGTTGCACTACTGTAGTATGCAGCGTGCATTGACATTGGAGTTTATTGCACTATTATAGTGTATGGAGATTGGAATATGTTATGCTATTGTGTACCAAACTATCTGAGTTACTGAGGAAGTATATTCTTCTCTGGTATGCTGATATTGGGGGTTACAGTGGTCATTACTACTGTCAAGCAGTTTAATATGTGTATTTATGCTATAAAGCCGATATGGTTGATTTTTCTTGTCTGAAACCATTTTGTATATTGGATCCATATCAGTGTTATTAACAAGGTCCAGATTTACATCTTTGGGTCACAAAGGTGGTCAATTCAGACTATTAAACAGTGATAACAGCATACAATATAGAGTATATCGGGTTAAGTTGATCCCTAGTGGTTACCCTATAAATACATGTGTTCATTACACATGGGGACCATACGCCATCAGTAGGATTAAGATAAGATATCTTTTCTATTTTTCTGCTCTGTTTCGTCTACCTATAGACACATAATAAATAATAGGCTCGCAATCTTGAATAGCATTTGTTTTGAACCAATAAGGATTCTGAAACTAGTTATTAGGTATCCATGTGAGAAGATATCCATCTAACAACCTACATCTAGCTGAGCCAACTCTGAAGTCAGTGATTAGGTGTCTACACCAGAAGATATATTTTTAGCTGAGCTAGAACATAAGTTATATCTAGTTCTAGTTTTAAAAAGATAATAACCAAGAGACAAATTGCATATCTCCTTTACTACCTTCTCACCCCTTTTGGGCATCCTTTTTCACTCCCCTGCCATTTTTAGGATCAACTAGGGCAGACAGGGAGAGCCGCCGACGAGTGGGGGCGCCAAAGTGCAGGTCATAGGGTGCCAACCTCCGCTGTCAGGCAGGGTGAGATAGGTCTATCCAGGGACAGGCACCTCCCCCAGGTGCCTCGGTATTTTAGTTTATTGGTGTTGGTGTTTATTCACTTTTTTGTGTTTAATTATCTTAGAAATAAATAAAATTGAAGTTTTATCCACACATTAGAGTTTAGCGGTGACAACAAAATTAACCTCTAATTAGCTATTTTTGTACTGTGAAGTTGCTGCTTAGTAAATTAGAATATCATCAAAAAGTTAATTTATTTCAGTTCTTCAATGCAAAAAGTGAAACTCATATACTATATAGAGTAATTTCAAACAGAGTGATCTATTTCAAGTATTTATTTCTGTTAATGTTGATGATTATGGCTTATAGCCAATGAATACCCAAAAGTCATTATCTCAGTAAATTAGAATAATTAACAAAAAACAACTGCAAAGACTTCCTAAGCATTTAAAAAGTCCCTTAGTCTGTTTCAGTAGCTTCACAATCATGGGGAATACTGCTGACTTGACAGATGTCCAGAAGGCAGCCATTGACACACTCCACAAGGAGGGGAAGCCACAAAAGGTCATTGCTAAAGAAGCTGGCCAAGGTGGTGTTTTCAGATGAAAGTATATTTTGCATTTCATTTGGTAATGATGGTCTCAGGCTCAGCATCTGGAGGAAGAGTGGAGAGGCCACAATCCAAGCTGCTGGAGGTCTAGTGTGAAGTTTCCACAATCAGTGATGGTTTGGGGAGCCATGTCATCTGCTGGTGTAGGTCCACTGTGTTTTATCAAGACCAAAGTCAGCGCAGCCGTCTACCAGGAAATTTTAGAGCACTTGCCTCCCTCTGCTGACAAAAGTACCAATACCTGGTTTACAAACAACAGTATCACCGTGCTTGATTGGCTAAAATAACTCGCCTGACCTTAACCCCATAGAGAATCTATGGGGTATTGTCAAGAGGACGATGAGAGACACCAGACCCAACAATGCAGATGAGCTGAAGGCTGCTATCAAAGCAACCTGGGCTTCCATAACCCCTCAGCAGCGCCACAGGCTGATTGCCTCCATGCCACGCTGCATTGATGCAGTAATCGATGCAAAAGGAGCCCCGACCAAGTATTGAGTGCATTTACTGAACATACATTTCAGTAGGCCGACATTTCAGATTTTAAAATCATTTTTCAAGCTGGTGTTATAAAGTACGGTATTCTAATTTTGCTGGACGCTACATAACAAGATGTCAAGCTCCATACAATGATAAATTTTTTTTGTGTTATTTATCATAGTTTTTTTTAATTTATACTAAAGTTTACTTATTTATTTGGATTATTTGTTGGGAGTGGTTTTGTTGGGGGGTTATTATGGCTAATGCTACAAAAATGCATTTTTTTCTGCCAAAAGTTAAAAACCGCCAGCTTTAGCTGAATAAAAAGAATGATAAGAGTAAAGGCTGGAGACTAGTTTTAGTCAGTGGGGGCAGCTTTCACATAGGCTTTTTCTGTATTCATACAATGGCCTTAAATGAAAACAGACTCTCCCTTCTCTCCAGTCATTTTACAATAATCACTCTCATTTTCAAATGGCACTCAAGACTTTTATCCAGTTATAACATGTTTGTTTTGGAGGCAAATTCATCGTAAAGTTTTCATTTTATGGCCCCCAAGAACATTTTTCTATTTGTCTGTTAAAACCCTGATGCTAGGGAAAGTTCTAAAATTCACAGCCAAAGAAGTTGAGATCTTACTGAACATATTCATCCTTTCAGTGGTTGTATTTAATCTTGTTTGTATTGTATATTATTATATACAAACGTTGGCCCTTAATCACAGAATAATATTATTGTGAATACACTTTTAAAAAATGGTCATCTAGAAATGTCTAAAATATGATTATTAAGGCAAAATGAGAGACAATGTCCCTTCTCTGTAATTAGCTCTATGCCAGATTAAACTCAAGTTGAAGCCTTATGTAAAGACCCCCATTTGCTGAATGAACATGGGAGCCTCCCGCTACAGTTTCTTAAATTTCAACCACCTCTTCTCCAACAGATGATGTGGCAGAAAGTTTAGGTGGTTGAAATTTAAACGATTTTTTGTATACAGGTCAAGATTCCAAACATATGAGACTATTGTTCATGTTTATGGAGGGAGTTGGGAGAGGAACATAAGCTGATCGTTCATGTATAGGGAGGGAGTCGGGAGAGGAACACATAAGCTGATCGTTCATGTATATGGAGGGAGTCGGGAGAGGAACACATAAGCTTATCATTCATGTATATGGAGGGAGTCGGGAGAGAAACACATAAGCTTATCATTCATGTATATGGAGGGAGTCGGGAGAGGAACACAAGCTGATCATTCATGTATATAGAGGGAGTTGGGAGAGGAACACATAAGCTGATTGTTCATGTGTATGGAGGGAGTCGGGAGAGGAACACATAAGCTGATCGTTCATGTATATGGAGGGAGTCGGGAGAGGAACACATAAGCTGATCGTTTATGTATATGAAGGGAGTCGGGAGAGGAACACATAAGCTTATCATTCATGTATATGGAAGGAGTCGGGAGAGGAACACATAAGCTGATCGTTCATGTACATAGAGGGAGTTGGGAGAGGAACACATAAGCGGATCGTTCATGTATATGGAGGGAGTTGGGAGAGGAACAAATAAGCTGATCGTTTATGTATATGAAGGGAGTCGGGAGAGGAACAGATAAGCTGATCGTTCATGTATATAGAGGGAGTTGGGAGAGGAACACATAAGCTGATCATTCATGTATATAGAGGGAGTTGGGAGACGAACACATAAGCTTATCATTCATGTGTATGGAGGGAGTTGGGAGAGGAACACATAAGCTGATCATTCATGTATATAGAGGGAGTTGGGAGAGGAACACATAAGCTGATCGTTCATGTATATAGAGGGAGTTGGGAGAGGAACACATAAGGGGATTTATTATGATGGAATATAGGCTGAACTGGATGGACAAATGTCTTTTTTCGGCCTTACTAACTATGTTACTATGTTACTATGAGTTGGGAGAGGAACACATAAGCGGATCGTTCATGTATATGGAGGGAGTTGGGAGAGGAACAAATAAGCTGATCATTCATGTATATGGAGGGAGTCGGGAGAGGAACACATAAGCTGATCGTTCATGTATATAGAGGGAGTTGGGAGAGGAACACATAAGCTGATCATTCATGTATATAGAGGGAGTTGGGAGACGAACACATAAGCTTATCATTCATGTGTATGGAGGGAGTTGGGAGAGGAACACATAAGCTGATCATTCATGTATATAGAGGGAGTTGGGAGAGGAACACTGTTATGAAAGGCAATTCAGAATCACAATGGACATGGAGGTCAGAGCACATACAGTGAACTGACAATAACCCAAAATAATAGAACGAGCTCTGAGACGTGGGAACTCTGCAGACCGCAATCCCTAAGCCTATCAAACCACACTAAAGGTAGCCGTGGAGCGCTCCTGACCAGAACCTAGGCGCCTCGTCACAGCCTGAGAAACTAGCTAATCCTGAAGATAGAAAAATAAGCCTACCTTGCCTCAGAGAAATTCCCCAAAGGAAAAGGCAGCCCCCCACATATAATGACTGTGAGTAAGATGAAAACACAAACATAGAGATGAAACAGATTTAGCAAAGTGAGGCCCGACTAGCTGAACAGAACGAGGATAGGGAAGATAACTTTGCGGTCAGCACAAAAACCTATAAAAAACCACGCAGAGGGGACAAAAAGACCCTCCGCACCGACTAACGGTACGGAGGTGGTCCCTCTGCGTCTCAGAGCTTCCAGCAGGTGAAAAAAACAAAAAAGCAAGCTGGACAGAAAAATAGCAACAAAATAACATAAGCAAAACTAAGGCTACGTTCACATTAGCGTTGCGCCGCCCTGCGTCGGCGACGCAACGCGCGACGCATGTTAAAACGCGCGCAAACGCGCGCAAAAACGCGCGCGTTTTGCGACGCGTGCGTCGTTTTTGACAAAAATCGGACGCACAGAAAATGCAACTTGTTGCATTTTCTTGCGTCCGACGCTAGCGTCGGAAACGACGCACGTGGCGAAAAACGCCACCCAAAAAACGCACGCGTCCCCTATGTTAAACATAGGGGCGCGTCGCCGCTGCGTCGCCGCTGCGTCGCCGACGCAACAGCGGCGCAACGCTAATGTGAACGTAGCCTTAGCTTTGCAGAGCAGCAGGCCACAGGAATGATCCAGGGAAAAAAACAAGTCCCACACTGAAACATTGACAGGAAGCATAGATCAAAGCATCAGGTGGAGTTAAGTAGAGAAGAAGCTAACGAGCTCACCAGATCACCTGAGGGAGGAAACTCAGAAGCTGCAGTACCACTTTCCTCCACAAACGGAAGATCCCAGAGAGAATCAGCCGAAGTACCACTTGTGACCACAGGAGTGAACTCTGCCACAGAATTCACAACAGTACCCCCCCCTTGAGGAGGGGTCACCGAACCCTCACCAGAGCCCCCAGGCCGACCAGGATGAGCCACATGAAAGGCACGAACAAGATCGGGAGCATGGACATCAGAGGCAAAAACCCAGGAATTATCCTCCTGAGCATAACCCTTCCATTTAACCAGATACTGGAGTTTCCGTCTTGAAACACGAGAATCCAAAATCTTCTCCACAATATACTCCAATTCCCCCTCCACCAAAACCGGGGCAGGAGGCTCAACAGATGGAACCATAGGTGCCACGTATCTCCGCAACAATGACCTTTGGAATACGTTATGTATGGAAAAAGAATCTGGAAGGGTCAGACGAAAAGACACAGGATTAAGAACCTCAGAAAACCTATACGGACCAATAAAACGAGGTTTAAACTTAGGAGAGGAAACCTTCATAGGAATATGACGAGAAGATAACCAAACCAGATCCCCAACACGAAGTCGGGGACCCACACGGCGTCTGCGATTAGCGAAAAGTTGAGCCTTCTCCTGGGACAAGGTCAAATTGTCCACTACCTGAGTCCAAATCTGCTGCAACCTGTCCACCACAGTATCCACACCAGGACAGTCCGAAGACTCAACCTATCCAGAAGAGAAACGAGGATGGAACCCAGAATTGCAGAAAAACGGTGAAACCAAGGTAGCCGAGCTGGCCCGATTATTAAGGGCGAACTCAGCCAAAGGCAAAAAGGACACCCAGTCATCCTGATCAGCAGAAACAAAGAACCTCAGATATGTTTCCAAGGTCTGATTGGTTCGTTCGGTCTGGCCATTAGTCTGAGGATGAAAAGCCGAGGAAAAAGACAAGTCAATGCCCATCCTACCACAAAAGGCTCGCCAAAACCTCGAAACAAACTGGGAACCTCTGTCAGAAACAATATTCTCTGGAATGCCATGCAAACGAACCACATGCTGGAAGAACAAAGGCACCAAATCAGAGGAGGAAGGCAATTTAGACAAGGGTACCAGATGGACCATCTTAGAAAAGCGATCACAGACCACCCAAATGACTGACATCTTTTGAGAAACGGGAAGGTCAGAAATAAAATCCATAGAGATATGTGTCCAAGGCCTCTTCAGGACCGGCAAGGGCAAAAGCAACCCACTGGCACGAGAACAGCAGGGCTTAGCCCGAGCACAAATCCCACAGGACTGCACAAAAGCACGCACATCCCGCGACAGAGAGGGCCACCAAAAGGATCTAGCCACTAACTCTCTGGTACCAAAGATTCCAGGATGACCAGCCAACACCGAACAATGAAGTTCAGAGATAACTCTATTCGTCCACCTATCAGGGACAAACAGTTTCTCCGCTGGGCAACGATCAGGTTTATTAGCCTAAAATTTTTGCAGCACCCGCCGCAAATCAGGGGAGATGGCAGACACAATTACTCCTTCCTTGAGGATACCCGCCGGCTCAGATAAACCCGGAGAGTCGGGTACAAAACTCCTAGACAGAGCATCCGCCTTCACATTTTTAGAGCCCGGAAGGTACGAAATCACAAAGTCAAAACGGGCAAAAAACAACGACCAACGAGCTTGTCTAGGATTCAAGCGCTTGGCAGACTCGAGATAAGTCAAGTTCTTATGATCAGTCAATACCACCACGCGATGCTTAGCTCCCTCAAGCCAATGACGCCACTCCTCGAATGCCGACTTCATGGCCAGCAACTCTCGGTTGCCCACATCATAGTTACGCTCAGCAGGCGAAAACTTCCTGGAAAAGAAAGCGCATGGTTTCATCACTGAGCAACCAGAACCCCTCTGTGACAAAACAGCCCCTGCTCCAATCTCAGAAGCATCAACCTCGACCTGGAACGGAAGAGAAACATCTGGTTGACACAACACAGGGGCAGAAGAAAAACGACGCTTCAACTCTTGAAAAGCTTCCACAGCAGCAGAAGACCAATTGACCACATCAGCACCCTTCTTGGTCAAATCGGTCAATGGTTTAGCAATACTAGAAAAATTGCAGATGAAGCGACGATAAAAATTAGCAAAGCCCAGGAACCTTTGCAGACTTTTCAGAGATGTCGGCTGAGTCCAATCATGGATGGCTTGGACCTTAACAGGATCCATCTCGATAGTAGAAGGGGAAAAGATGAACCCCAAAAATGAAACCTTCTGCACACCAAAGAGACACTTTGATCCCTTCACAAACAAAGAATTAGCACGCAGGACCTGAAAAACCGTTCTGACCTGCTTCACATGAGACTCCCAATCATCCGAGAAGATCAAAATGTCATCCAAGGACACAATCAGGAATTTATCCAGGTACTCTCGGAAGATGTCATGCATAAAGGACTGAAACACTGATGGAGCATTGGCAAGTCCGAACGGCATCACAAGATACTCAAAATGACCCTCGGGCGTATTAAATGCAGTTTTCCATTCATCACCTTGCTTAATTCGCACCAGATTATACGCACCACGAAGATCTATCTTTGTGAACCAACTAGCCCCCTTAATCCGAGCAAACAGATCAGATAACAATGGCAAGGGGTACTGAAATTTAACCGTGATCTTATTAAGAAGGCGGTAATCAATACAAGGTCTCAGCGAACCATCCTTCTTGGCTACAAAAAAGAACCCTGCTCCTAATGGCGACGATAACGGGCGAATATGCCCCTTCTCCAGGGATTCCTTCACATAACTGCGCATAGCGGTGTGCTCAGGCACGGACAAATTAAACAATCGACCTTTTGGGAATTTACTACCAGGAATCAAATTGATAGCACAATCACAATCCCTATGCGGAGGTAGGGTATTGGACTTGGGCTCATCAAATACATCCCGGTAATCAGACAAGAACTCTGGGACCTCAGAAGGAGTGGATGACGAAATTGACAGAAATGGAACATCACCATGTACCCCCTGACAACCCAAGCTGGAGACCGACATGGATTTCCAATCTAATACTGGATTATGGGCTTGTAGCCATGGCAACCCCAACACGACCACATCATGCAGATTATGCAACACCAGAAAGCGAATAACCTCCTGATGTGCAGGAGCCATGCACATGGTCAGCTGGGTCCAGTATTGAGGCTTATTCTTGGCCAAAGGCGTAGCATCAATTCCTCTCAATGGAATAGGACACTGCAAGGGCTCCAAGAAAAACCCACAACGCTTAGCATATTCCAAGTCCATCAAATTCAGGGCAGCGCCTGAATCCACAAATGCCATGACAGAATATGATGACAAAGAGCAGATCAAGGTAACGGACAGAAGAAATTTTGACTGTACAGTACCAATGGTGGCAGACCTAGTGAACCACTTAGTGCGCTTAGGACAATCAGAGATAGCATGAGTGGAATTACCACAGTAGAAACACAGACCATTCAGACGTCTATGTTCTTGCCGTTCAACTCTGGTCAAGGTCCTATCACACTGCATAGGCTCAGGTTTAAGCTCAGGTAATACCGCCAAATGGTGCACAGGTTTACGCTCACGCAAGCGTCGACCGATCTGAATGGCCAAAGACATAGACTCATTCAAACCAGCAGGCATAGGAATTCCCACCATGACATCCTTAAGGGCTTCAGAGAGACCCTTTCTGAATATTGCTGCCAGCGCAGATTCATTCCATTGAGTGAGCACTGACCACTTTCTAAATTTCTGACAATATACCTCTATCTCATCCTGAGCCTGACAAAGAGCCAGCAAATTTTTTTCTGCCTGATCCACTGAATTAGACTCATCGTACAGCAACCCAAGCGCCAGAAAAAACGCATCGATATTACTCAATGCAGGATCTCCTGACGCAAGAGAAAACGCCCAGTCCTGAGGGTCGCCGCGCAAAAAAGAAATGACGATCCTAACCTGTTGAATTGGGTCACCAGAAGAGCGAGGTTTCAAAGCCAGAAATAATTTACAATTATTTTTGAAACTCAGAAATTTAGTTCTATCTCCAAAAAACAAATCTGGAATAGGAATTCTCGGTTCAAGCAAAGAATTCTGGACCACAAAATCTTGAATATTTTGAACTCTTGCCGTGAGCTGATCCACACATGAAGACAGACCTTTAATGTCCATTGCTACACCTGTGTCCTGAACCACCCAAATGTCTAGGGGAAAAAAAAGACAAAACACAGTGCAAAGAAAAAAAATGGTCTCAGAACTTCTTTTTTCCCTCTATTGAGAATCATTAGCACTTTTGGCTTCCTGTACTGTTATGAAAGGCAATTCAGAATCACAATGGACATGGAGGTCAGAGCACATACAGTGAACTGACAATAACCCAAAATAATAGAACGAGCTCTGAGACGTGGGAACTCTGCTGACCGCAATCCCTAAGCCTATCAAACCACACTAAAGGTAGCCGTGGAGCGCTCCTGACCAGAACCTAGGCGCCTCGTCACAGCCTGAGAAACTAGCTAATCCTGAAGATAGAAAAATAAGCCTACCTTGCCTCAGAGAAATTCCCCAAAGGAAAAGGCAGCCCCCCACATATAATGACTGTGAGTAAGATGAAAACACAAACATAGAGATGAAACAGATTTAGCAAAGTGAGGCCCGACTAGCTGAACAGAACGAGGATAGGGAAGATAACTTTGCGGTCAGCACAAAAACCTATAAAAAACCACGCAGAGGGGACAAAAAGACCCTCCGCACCGACTAACGGTACGGAGGTGGTCCCTCTGCGTCTCAGAGCTTCAAGCAGGCGAAAAAAACAAAAAAGCAAGCTGGACAGAAAAATAGCAACAAAATAACATAAGTAAAACTTAGCTTTGCAGAGCAGCAGGCCACAGGAATGATCCAGGGAAAAAAACAAGTCCCACACTGAAACATTGACAGGAAGCATAGATCAAAGCATCAGGTGGAGTTAAGTAGAGAAGAAGCTAACGAGCTCACCAGATCACCTGAGGGAGGAAACTCAGAAGCTGCAGTACCACTTTCCTCCACAAACGGAAGATCCCAGAGAGAATCAGCCGAAGTGCCACTTGTGACCACAGGAGTGAACTCTGCCACAGAATTCACAACAGAACACATAAGCTGATCGTTCATGTATATAGAGGGAGTTGGGAGAGGAACACATAAGCTGATCATTCATGTATATGGAGGGAGTTGGATGAGGAACACATAAGCTGATCGTTCATGTATATAGAGGGAGTTGGGAGAGGAACACATAAGCTGATCATTCATGTATATAGAGGGAGTTGGGAGAGGAACACATAAGCTGATCGTTCATGTATATAGAGGGAGTTGGGAGAGGAACACATAAGCTGATCATTCATGTATATAGAGGGAGTTGGGAGAGGAACACATAAGCTGATCGTTCATGTGTATGGAGGGAGTCGGGAGAGGAACACATAAGCGGATCGTTCATGTATATGGAGGGAGTTGGGAGAGGAACACATAAGCTGATCATTTATGTATATGAAGGGAGTCGGGAGAGGAACACATAAGCTGATCGTTCATGTATATGGAGGGAGTCGGGAGAGGAACACATAAGCTGATTGTTCATGTATGTGGAGGGAGTCGGGAGAGGAACACATAAGCTGATCGTTCATGTATATGGAGGGAGTCGGGAGAGGAACACATAAGCTGATCGTTTATATATATGAAGGGAGTCGGGAGAGGAACACATAAGCTGATCGTTCATGTATATGGAGGGAGTCGGGAGAGGAACACATAAGCTGATCGTTCATGTATATGGAGGGAGTCGGGAGAGGAACACATAAGCTGATCGTTCATGTATATAGAGGGAGTTGGGAGAGGAACACATAAGCTGATCGTTCATGTATATAGAGGGAGTTGGGAGAGGAACACATAAGCTGATCATTCATGTATATAGAGGGAGTTGGGAGACGAACACATAAGCTTATCATTCATGTGTATGGAGGGAGTCGGGAGAGGAACACATAAGCTCATCGTTCATGTGTATAGAGGGAGTTGGGAGAGGAACACATAAGCTGATTGTTCATGTGTATGGAGGGAGTCGGGAGAGGAACACATAAGCGGATCGTTCATGTATATGGAGGTAGTTGGCAGATGAACACATAAGCCAAACGTTCATGTATATAGAGGAAGTTGGAAGAAGAACACATAAGCGGAACGTTCATGTATATGGAGGGAGTCGGGAGAGGAACACATAAGCGGATCGTTCATGTATATGGAGGGAGTTGGGAGAGGAACACATAAGCTGATCGTTCATGTATATGGAGGGAGTTGGGAGAGGAACACATAAGCCAAACGTTCATGTATATGGAGGGAGTCGGGAGTAGAACACATGAGCCAAGCGGTCATGTGTATGGGGGAGTCCAGGGGTTAACACATAAACCGAGCATCCATGTGTATGGGGGAATCTGGAGAGGAACACTTGAGCTGAGCATTAATGTGTACGGAGGGATTAGCGATAGGAACACGATCTGAGCATCCATATCTATGGGGGAGTCCATAGAAGTACAGATGAGTTGAGCGTTCATGTGTATGTGGGTATCCAGAGAGGAACACATAATAATAATCTTTATTTTTATATAGCGCTAACATATTCCGCAGCGCTTTACACTCATTAACATAAGCCAAGTGTTCATGTACAGTGGGGCAAAAAAGTATTTAGTCAGTCAGCAATAGTGCAAGTTCCACCACTTAAAAAGATGAGAGGCGTCTGTAATTTACATCATAGGTAGACCTCAACTATGGGAGACAAACTGAGAAAAAAAAATCCAGAAAATCACATTGTCTGTTTTTTTAACATTTTATTTGCATATTATGGTGGAAAATAAGTATTTGGTCAGAAACAAACAATCAAGATTTCTGGCTCTCACAGACCTGTAACTTCTTCTTTAAGAGTCTCCTCTTTCCTCCACTCATTACCTGTGATAATGGCACCTGTTTAAACTTGTTATCAGTATAAAAAGACACCTGTGCACACCCTCAAACAGTCTGACTCCAAACTCCACTATGGTGAAGACCAAAGAGCTGTCAAAGGACACCAGAAACAAAATTGTAGCCCTGCACCAGGCTGGGAAGACTGAATCTGCAATAGCCAACCAGCTTGGAGTGAAGAAATCAACAGTGGGAGCAATAATTAGAAAATGGAAGACATACAAGACCACTGATAATCTCCCTCGATCTGGGGCTCCACGCAAAATCCCACCCCGTGGGGTCAGAATGATCACAAGAACGGTGAGCAAAAATCCCAGAACCACGCGGGGGGACCTAGTGAATGAACTGCAGAGAGCTGGGACCAATGTAACAGGGCCTACCATAAGTAACACACTACGCCACCATGGACTCAGATCCTGCAGTGCCAGACGTGTCCCACTGCTTAAGCCAGTACATGTCCGGGCCCATCTGAAGTTTGCTAGAGAGCATTTGGATGATCCAGAGGAGTTTTGGGAGAATGTCCTATGGCCTTATGAAACCAAACTGGAACTGTTTGGTAGAAACACAACTTGTCGTGTTTGGAGGAAAAAGAATACTGAGTTGCATCCATCAAACACCATACCTACTGTAAAGCATGGTGGTGGAAACATCATGCTTTGGGGCTGTTTCTCTGCAAAGGGGCCAGGACGACTGATCCGGGTACATGAAAGAATAAATGGAGCCATGTATCATGAGATTTTGAGTGCAAACCTCCTTCCATCAGCAAGGGCATTGAAGATGAAACGTGGCTGGGTCTTTCAACATGACAATGATCCAAAGCACACCACCAGGGCAACAAAGGAGTGGCTTCGTAAGAAGCATTTCAAGGTCCTGGAGTGGCCTAGCCAGTCTCCAGATCTCAACCCTATAGAAAACCTTTGGAGGGAGTTGAAAGTCTGTGTTGCCAAGCGAAAAGCCAAAAACACCACTGCTCTAGAGGAGATCTGCATGGAGGAATGGGCCAACATACCAACAACAGTGTGTGGGAACCTTGTGAAGACTTACAGAAAACGTTTGACCTCTGTCATTGCCAACAAAGGATATATTACAAAGTATTGAGATGAAATTTTGTTTCTGACCAAATACTTATTTTCCACCATAATATGCAAATAAAATGTTAAAAAAACAGACAATGTGATTTTCTGGATTTTTTTTTCTCAGTTTGTCTCCCATAGTTGAGGTCTACCTATGATGTAAGTTACAGACGCCTCTCATCTTTTTAAGTGGTGAAACTTGCACTATTGCTGACTGACTAAATACTTTTTTGCCCCACTGTATATGGAGGGAATCAGAAGAAAAAAAATATGAGATGAGCATTCATTTGTATGCGGGAGTCCGGTTAGGAACACATGAGCCAAGAGTTCATGGTTATGGAGGAATCAACAGAGGAACACATGAGCTAAGCGTTTATGTGTATGGGGGCATTTGGAGAGGAACACAAGAGCCGAGCATTCATGTGTATGGAGGAGTAGGGAGAGGAACAGAACCCAAGCGTTCATGTGTATGGGGGAGTAGGGAAAGGAACAGAACCCAAGCGTTCATGTGTATGGGGAGTAGGGAAAGGAACAGAACCCAAGCGTTCATATGCATGGGGGAGTGAGGAGAAGAAAAGAACCCAAGCGTTCATGTGTATGGGGGAGTGAGGAGAAGAACAGAACCCAAGCGTTCATGTGTATGGGGGAGTAGGGAGAGGAACAGAACCCAGGCGTTCATGTGTATGGAGGAGTAGGGAGAGGAACAGAACCCAAGTGTTCATGCGTATGGGGGAGTAGGGAAAGGAACAGAACCCAAGTGTTCATGCGTATGGGGGAGTAGGGAAAGGAACAGAACCCAAGTGTTTCTGTGTATGGGGGAGTAGGGAAAGGAACAGAACCCAAGTGTTCATATGCATGGGGGAGTGAGGAGAAGAAAAGAACCCAAGCGTTCATGTGTATGGGGGAGTGAGTAGAGGAACAGAACCCAAGCATTCATGTGTATGGGGGAGTGAGGAGAGGAACAGAACCCAAGTGTTCATGTGTATGGGGGAGTGGAGAGAGGAACAGAACCCAAGCATTCATGTGTATAGGGGAGTAGGGAAAGGAACAGAACCCAAGCGTTCATGTGTATGTGGGAGTAGGGAGAAGAACAGAACCCAAGCGTTCATGTGTATGGTGGAGTGGGGAGAGGAACAGAACTCAAGCGTTCATGTGTATGGTGGAGTAGGGAGAGGAACAGAACTCAAGCGTTCATGTGTATGGGGGAGTGAGGAGAGGAACAGAACCCAAGTGTTCATGTGTATGTGGGAGTAGGGAGAAGAACAGAACCCAAGCGTTCATGTGTATGTGGGAGTAGGGAGAAGAACAGAACCCAAGCGTTCATGTGTATGGTGGAGTAGGGAGAGGAACAGAACTCAAGCGTTCATGTGTATGGGGGAGTGAGGAGAGGAACAGAACCCAAGTGTTCATGTGTATGGGGGAGTGAGGAGAGGAACAGAACCCAAGCGTTCATGTGTATGGGGGAGTAGGGAGAGGAACAGAACCCAAGCATTTATGTGTATGGTGGAGTAGGGACAGGAACAGAACCCAAGCATTCATGTGTATGGGGGAGTAGGGAGAGGAACAGAACTCAAGGGTTCATGTGTATGGGGGAGTGAGGAGAGGAACAGAACCCAAGCGTTCATGTGTATGGGGGACTAGGGAGAGGAACAGAACCCAAGCATTTATGTGTATGGGGGAGTAGGGACAGAAACAGAACCCAAGCATTCATGTGTATGGGGGAGTAGGGAGAGGAACAGAACTCAAGGGTTCATGTGTATCGGGGAAAAAAACAAAGACAGAAACATAAACAGTCTCAAAGTTGTGGTTTCCATCCTTAAAGGATGCCGCGGCATTGTGCTGGAACGTTGCATTATATATTGTTTCCAGCAGCACTCGATAGACTACAATGACTTATAATGGGTTCCATTTGATTCCGGCATTTTGACTGCAAAAATAACAGAAGCCTTATAGAGACTGGATGCTAGAGATTTGATTTAAAAAACCTCATATAAACGTCTGTGGGCATCAAGCTAATTCGCACGCGATGACGGATTCATTCACTGATCCAAAAGGGATGTCAAATGCATCATGCCCCATCATGACTTTCTCTCCTAGAATGCATTAATAGATGACATATTGAAAAATTGAAGTAAGCTGATGTCAACGTGTTTTCTAATCACTTTAACCCCTTAGGGCTAGGAGGCATTTGGGGCCATAAATGTCCAGTGTCAAATTTTTAAAATGATATATGGTATATTTTTTATTTCTTATTATTTCTTAGTTTTCCATTATTAGCATTGTATTAATTAACCTTGGAGCTGATGTATAATCCTATACAGGCACATATAACAGCACAACAGAAGCTTGGTGTACCACTGTACAGGCACTGCCATGTGCATTATCTGTATGGCCCCATACACATTATCGATATCGATGAGTTCGGCCAAAAATCTAGTGTGTATAGCTCCAACAGTAGATGTCTGGGAAGATAAGTATCCAGCATGTCCGATTTTGGACAGATAATCGTTTTGCTCTCTAAGAGATAAGCCACGGCAGCTGGAGAAGGATTCAATCAATACATTGGAAGAGAAGAAGAACAAACAGATCAATTTTAGAACAAATCTAGCCAGACATGTCACTTGAAGCAAGGATCACCAAGCTACGACTTGTCTACTTTGGACACATCATACAAAGAGAGCAATCACTGGAGATGGACATTATGGGTGGAAGAATAGAAGGAGCAAGGCGGAGTGAAAGATCGGCAACCCGATGGCTTGATACTATCAAGATAATGGCAGAGAAGACCCTGGTGGACCTATCTAGGCTTGCACAAGATCGATCATCCTACAGATCGTCCATCAATCAAGTCAACATGGCTCAAGACCAAGCCCAAAGCCATTAAAAATAAAAATGTGGGGCTTTAGGCAAGATAGAGGTTGCCACAAATGAGTCAGTTGTTGATATTGGATTCAGTTGGATGAACACGTAAGATGTCACTCCTGGAGTAAATCAATTCAACTCAATTCATTTCAAAGGTTGTTCATATGTCATTATGTGATTATAGGTCACTTTGAATCCTATAAGTCATAGAAACATTAACTAACATTGAACTACTTATTTCTCAGCTTAAACCAGCAGGGACTTCATGCCGAGACGCCAGTAACTTTTGTGATCTACCGGAGTTCTGCACAGGAAGCAGCGCACACTGCCCGGCTAACGTCTATCTGCACGATGGCCACCCTTGTTACACCCTCGACGGATACTGCTATAGTGGCATGTGTCAGACCCATGAGCAGCAATGTGTCACACTGTGGGGTCAAGGTAGGTGTGCACCTTTAACGGAAACTTTTTTTTTACTTTTTGTATTCATCTAACCAGTTGACACTAGTTACTTCTATCAGGAAATTCTAGAATTGTAAACAGTGGGCACATTACAGTAATATCATTATAGACTTGGTCTAGTTCTCCATAACTGGGATCAAAAATGTCAAACTGCTCCATCTCCATCCAGATAGGCCACATCAGGAAGCATTTTTCATGAAACAGTACCACTCCTGATCGAAAAGTATATCTAAATAGTGGAGGTCTTCAAGGACTCGATCCTCCTTCCTTCCAGTTAAGTGAAAAACAGAAGTTTTTACTACACTCTTTTGGGATTATTCCAACATTGCAGGGTACCACCTACCCCATTACTGAGCACTGGGCATCCCTCCACTCTGATCCCTTTAAGGGTTGTCTTGTAAGACAACCTCATTCATGTGCCATGTCAGGACATATGGACATAATATAAGGGGAAAGCCAGGAACAAGAGGAGAATTGAGTTAAGTATTTAATCATGACAGATAAGACTTCCGGCGACAAAATTCCAGTAGCCATATTTAGAAAAAGGTTGCCTGTTATGAAACACAAGCCTTTCAAATAGAGTCAATCAATAAGATCAACATCCCCAAAACACATACATGGAAGTCTTTAAAAGCTAAATGCACCAACTTCTTTATATTTTTTATCTGTTGCCGCGTTCCTAAGTAATTAGTGTTTTTTTATAAATATACAAACGATGTGTTAAGTGATTTGGATATGACAGAGTATTTCCCAAGCCTCTACCTCCTAAGGTTGTTTTTTTTTCCCACCCAGCACCAACCTCTTTAACTTGCTTGATAGCTCACTGTCTGTGTGACATCAAGCGTCATGAAAAGGAAATCAGACAGCGAGCTATCAATCAACCTAAATAGGCAAGTGTTGGGCAGGGAAACAACATGGTAAGTCAGAGGCTTGGAAAGTACTCTACGCCTCATTTGCATATGCAAATCTCTGATTTCTTGGGAATGCAGCAACAGACAGATGACATAAAGGTGCCAATAAATTTTGTTTTCAAATACCGGAATGCCAATATTTGTAGGGTTGATCTTATTGACATGTTCCTTTTAACTGTAAGTTATGAGTTGTAGGCCAACCTTTTTAGGGTGGTGGGACAAGAGTTTTGGGCTTCTAAAGTGATAGTTGATGACTGCTCAATTTGAACCACCAACCAACCAGAGTTTAAGAGGCTGAATACCGGGCAGTCTATGTCCCCTACCATTTAAACCACTCATGAATATCCTATAAATGCCAATGTCTCAGGACAGCAGCTGTTGTAAATTCTGTGGCAGAGTTCACTCCTGTGGTCACAAGTGGTACTTCGGCTGATTCTCTCTGGGATCTTCCGTTTGTGGAGGAAAGTGGTACTGCAGCTTCTGAGTTTCCTCCCTCAGGTGATCTGGTGAGCTCGTTAGCTTCTTCTCTACTTAACTCCACCTGATGGTTTGATCTATGCTTCCTGTCAATGTTTCAGTGTGGGACTTGTTTTTTCCCTGGATCATTCCTGTGGCCTGCTGCTCTGCAAAGCTAAGTTTTGCTTATGTTATTTTGTTGCTATTTTTCTGTCCAGCTTGCTTTATTGGTTTTTCTCGCCTGCTGGAAGCTCTGAGACGCAGAGGGACCACCTCCGTACCGTTAGTCGGTGCGGAGGGTCTTTTTGTCCCCTCTGCGTGGTTTTTTAAAGGTTTTTGTGCTGACCGCAAAGTTATCTTCCCTATCCTCGTTCTGTTCAGCTAGTCGGGCCTCACTTTGCTAAATCTGTTTCATCTCTATGTTTGTGTTTTCATCTTACTCACAGTCATTTTATGTGGGGGGCTGCCTTTTCCTTTGGGGAATTTCTCTGAGGCAAGGTAGGCTTATTTTTCTATCTTCAGGATTAGCTAGTTTCTCAGGCTGTGACGAGGCGCCTAGGTTCTGGTCAGGAGCGCTCCACGGCTACCTTTAGTGTGGTTTGATAGGCTTAGGGATTGCGGTCTGCAGAGTTCCCACGTCTCAGAGCTCGTTCTATTATTTTGGGTTATTGTCAGTTCACTGTATGTGCTCTGACCTCCATGTCCATTGTGATTCTGAATTGCCTTTCATAACAGTACAGGAAGCCAAAAGTGCTAATGATTCTCAATAGAGGGAAAAAGAAGTTCTGAGACCATTTTTTTTTCTTTGCACTGTGTTTTGTCCTTTTTTTCCCCTAGACATTTGGGTGGTTCAGGACACAGGTGTAGCAATGGACATTAAAGGTCTGTCTTCATGTGTGGATCAGCTCACGGCAAGAGTTCAAAATATTCAAGATTTTGTGGTCCAGAATTCTTTGCTTGAACCGAGAATTCCTACTCCAGATTTGTTTTTTTGGAGATAGAACTAAATTTCTGAGTTTCAAAAATAATTGTAAACTATTTCTGGCTTTGAAACCTCGCTCTTCTGGTGACCCAATTCAACAGGTTAGGATCGTCATTTCTTTTTTGCGCGGCGACCCTCAGGACTGGGCGTTTTCTCTTGCGTCAGGAGATCCTGCATTGAGTAATATCGATGCGTTTTTCCTGGCGCTTGACTTGCTGTACGATGAGCCTAATTCAGTGGATCAGGCAGAAAAAAATTTGCTGGCTCTTTGTCAGGCTCAGGATGAGATAGAGGTATATTGTCAGAAATTTAGAAAGTGGTCAGTGCTCACTCAATGGAATGAATCTGCGCTGGCAGCAATATTCAGAAAGGGTCTCTCTGAAGCCCTTAAGGATGTCATGGTGGGATTTCCTATGCCTGCTGGTTTGAATGAGTCTATGTCTTTGGCCATTCAGATCGGTCGACGCTTGCGTGAGCGTAAACCTGTGCACCATTTGGCGGTATTACCTGAGCTTAAACCTGAGCCTATGCAGTGTGATAGGACCTTGACCAGAGTTGAACGGCAAGAACATAGACGTCTGAATGGTCTGTGTTTCTACTGTGGTAATTCCACTCATGCTATCTCTGATTGTCCTAAGCGCACTAAGCGGTTCGCTAGGTCTGCCACCATTGGTACTGTACAGTCAAAATTTCTTCTGTCAGTTACCTTGATCTGCTCTTTGTCATCATATTCTGTCATGGCATTTGTGGATTCAGGCGCTGCCCTGAATTTGATGGACTTGGAATATGCTAAGCGTTGTGGGTTTTTCTTGGAGCCCTTGCAGTGTCCTATTCCATTGAGAGGAATTGATGCTACGCCTTTGGCCAAGAATAAGCCTCAATACTGGACCCAGCTGACCATGTGCATGGCTCCTGCACATCAGGAGGTTATTCGCTTTCTGGTGTTGCATAATCTGCATGATGTGGTCATGTTGGGGTTGCCATGGCTACAAGCCCATAATCCAGTATTAGATTGGAAATCCATGTCGGTCTCCAGCTGGGGTTGTCAGGGGGTACATGGTGATGTTCCATTTCTGTCAATTTCGTCATCCACTCCTTCTGAGGTCCCAGAGTTCTTGTCTGATTACCGGGATGTATTTGATGAGCCCAAGTCCAATACCCTACCTCCGCATAGGGATTGTGATTGTGCTATCAATTTGATTCCTGGTAGTAAATTCCCAAAAGGTCGATTGTTTAATTTGTCCGTGCCTGAGCACACCGCTATGCGCAGTTATGTGAAGGAATCCCTGGAGAAGGGGCATATTCGCCCGTCATCGTCGCCATTAGGAGCAGGGTTCTTTTTTGTAGCCAAGAAGGATGGTTCGCTGAGACCTTGTATTGATTACCGCCTTCTTAATAAGATCACGGTTAAATTTCAGTACCCCTTGCCATTGTTATCTGATCTGTTTGCTTGGATTAAGGGGGCTAGTTGGTTCACAAAGATAGATCTTTGTGGTGCGTATAATCTGGTGCGAATTAAGCAAGGTGATGAATGGAAAACTGCATTTAATACGCCCGAGGGTCATTTTGAGTATCTCGTGATGCTGTTCGGACTTGCCAATGCTCCATCAGTGTTTTAGTCCTTTATGCATGACATCTTCCGAGAGTACCTGGATAAATTCCTGATTGTGTACTTGGATGACATTTTGATCTTCTCGGATGATTGGGAGTCTCATGTGAAGCAGGTCAGAACGGTTTTTCAGGTCCTGCGTGCTAATTCTTTGTTTGTGAAGGGATCAAAGTGTCTCTTTGGTGTGCAGAAGGTTTCATTTTTGGGGTTCATCTTTTCCCCTTCTACTATCGAGATGGATCCTGTTAAGGTCCAAGCCATCCATGATTGGACTCAGCCGACATCTCTGAAAAGTCTGCAAAAGTTCCTGGGCTTTGCTAATTTTTATCGTCGCTTCATCTGCAATTTTTCTAGTATTGCTAAACCATTGACCGATTTGACCAAGAAGGGTGCTGATGTGGTCAATTGGTCTTCTGCTGCTGTGGAAGCTTTTCAAGAGTTGAAGCATCGTTTTTCTTCTGCCCCTGTGTTGTGTCAGCCAGATGTTTCTCTTCCGTTCCAGGTCGAGGTTGATGCTTCTGAGATTGGAGCAGGGGCTGTTTTGTCGCAGAGAGGTTCTGGTTGCTCAGTGATGAAACCATGCGCTTTCTTTTCCAGGAAGTTTTCGCCTGCTGAGCGTAATTATGATGTGGGCAACCGAGAGTTGCTGGCCATGAAGTGGGCATTCGAGGAGTGGCGTCATTGGCTTGAAGGAGCTAAGCATCGCGTGGTGGTATTGACTGATCATAAGAACTTGACTTATCTCGAGTCTGCCAAGCGCTTGAATCCTAGACAAGCTCGTTGGTCGTTGTTTTTTGCCCGTTTTGACTTTGTGATTTTGTACCTTCCGGGCTCTAAAAATGTGAAGGCGGATGCTCTGTCTAGGAGTTTTGTACCCGACTCTCCGGGTTTATCTGAGCCGGCGGGTATCCTCAAGGAAGGAGTAATTGTGTCTGCCATCTCCCCTGATTTGCGGCGGGTGCTGCAAAAATTTCAGGCTAATAAACCTGATCGTTGCCCAGCGGAGAAACTGTTTGTCCCTGATAGGTGGACGAATAGAGTTATCTCTGAACTTCATTGTTCAGTGTTGGCTGGTCATCCTGGAATCTTTGGTACCAGAGAGTTAGTGGCTAGATCCTTTTGGTGGCCCTCTCTGTCGCGGGATGTGCGTGCTTTTGTGCAGTCCTGTGGGATTTGTGCTCGGGCTAAGCCCTGCTGTTCTCGTGCCAGTGGGTTGCTTTTGCCCTTGCCGGTCCCGAAGAGGCCTTGGACACATATCTCTATGGATTTTATTTCTGACCTTCCCGTTTCTCAAAAGATGTCAGTCATTTGGGTGGTCTGTGATCGCTTTTCTAAGATGGTCCATCTGGTACCCTTGTCTAAATTGCCTTCCTCCTCTGATTTGGTGCCTTTGTTCTTCCAGCATGTGGTTCGTTTGCATGGCATTCCAGAGAATATTGTTTCTGACAGAGGTTCCCAGTTTGTTTCGAGGTTTTGGCGAGCCTTTTGTGGTAGGATGGGCATTGACTTGTCTTTTTCCTCGGCTTTCCATCCTCAGACTAATGGCCAGACCGAGCGAACCAATCAGACCTTGGAAACATATCTGAGGTGCTTTGTTTCTGCTGATCAGGATGACTGGGTGTCCTTTTTGCCTTTGGCTGAGTTCGCCCTTAATAATCGGGCCAGCTCGGCTACCTTGGTTTCGCCGTTTTTCTGCAATTCTGGGTTCCATCCTCGTTTCTCTTCTGGACAGGTTGAGTCTTTGGACTGTCCTGGTGTGGATACTGTGGTGGACAGGTTGCAGCAGATTTGTACTCAGGTAGTGGACAATTTGACCTTTTCCCAGGAGAAGGCTCAACTTTTCGCTAATCGCAGACGCCGTGTGGGTCCCCGACTTCGTGTTGGGGATCTGGTTTGGTTATCTTCTCGTCATATTCCTATGAAGGTTTCCTCTCCTAAGTTTAAACCTCGTTTTATTGGTCCGTATAGGTTTTCTGAGGTTCTTAATCCTGTGTCTTTTCGTCTGACCCTTCCAGATTCTTTTTCCATACATAACGTATTCCATAGGTCATTGTTGCGGAGATACGTGGCACCTATGGTTCCATCTGTTGAGCCTCCTGCCCCGGTTTTGGTGGAGGGGGAATTGGAGTATATTGTGGAGAAGATTTTGGATTCTCGTGTTTCAAGACGGAAACTCCAGTATCTGGTTAAATGGAAGGGTTATGCTCAGGAGGATAATTCCTGGGTTTTTGCCTCTGATGTCCATGCTCCCGATCTTGTTCGTGCCTTTCATGTGGCTCATCCTGGTCGGCCTGGGGGCTCTGGTGAGGGTTCGGTGACCCCTCCTCAAGAGGGGGGTACTGTTGTGAATTCTGTGGCAGAGTTCACTCCTGTGGTCACAAGTGGTACTTCGGCTGATTCTCTCTGGGATCTTCCGTTTGTGGAGGAAAGTGGTACTGCAGCTTCTGAGTTTCCTCCCTCAGGTGATCTGGTGAGCTCGTTAGCTTCTTCTCTACTTAACTCCACCTGATGCTTTGATCTATGCTTCCTGTCAATGTTTCAGTGTGGGACTTGTTTTTTCCCTGGATCATTCCTGTGGCCTGCTGCTCTGCAAAGCTAAGTTTTGCTTATGTTATTTTGTTGCTATTTTTCTGTCCAGCTTGCTTTATTGGTTTTTCTCGCCTGCTGGAAGCTCTGAGACGCAGAGGGACCACCTCCGTACCGTTAGTCGGTGCGGAGGGTCTTTTTGTCCCCTCTGCGTGGTTTTTTATAGGTTTTTGTGCTGACCGCAAAGTTATCTTCCCTATCCTCGTTCTGTTCAGCTAGTCGGGCCTCACTTTGCTAAATCTGTTTCATCTCTATGTTTGTGTTTTCATCTTACTCACAGTCATTATATGTGGGGGGCTGCCTTTTCCTTTGGGGAATTTCTCTGAGGCAAAGTAGGCTTATTTTTCTATCTTCAGGATTAGCTAGTTTCTCAGGCTGTGACGAGGCGCCTAGGTTCTGGTCAGGAGCGCTCCACGGCTACCTTTAGTGTGGTTTGATAGGCTTAGGGATTGCGGTCTGCAGAGTTCCCACGTCTCAGAGCTCGTTCAATTATTTTGGGTTATTGTCAGTTCACTGTATGTGCTCTGACCTCCATGTCCATTGTGATTCTGAATTGCCTTTCATAACAAGCAGCACTCTAAGTAGCAAACATGAAGATTAGAAAAATGAAGGTCCTATGTGGAAACCAGGAGCACTAACTGTGCTCGAGACTCTTGTCCTTCTCGTTTGTATAGATGTCTTCCCTTCACAGCTGAGAAGATCACGGGGGAACCTTCGGAAGAGGAGCTGTCAGCTTTTTTGACAAGTCTGTTCTGATACATAATTGCATTACTTATAAAATGACCATTCTGGAGATGAGCCAGACATTTTTAGGACAGACTTCTGTTTTTCATCCTGGAAATGTAGGAATAAATTGACAATATTAGTGTTAGCATTCTCCGCATCCGGTGTGTCCTAGATGTTACCATGCTGTCGGTACTAATTGAACATTGTTAGACTAGCTGTTATCAATATATTTGTACATTTCCAGGAGGAAAACAACAATACAGAGTTAAAAAGAAAACCTTAAAGGGCCTGCTTAATGAGTTCACTTGTGCCTGTTTTTTGTTGAGTTTTTAGTGCTTTGCGCCTTTTTTTTTGTTTGCGCCATATTCATCTTTCAATGTGCATCTTTTTTATGTGTTCGCCTGTTTTTTTTTGTCTCTTTTTTTTTTCAATTTGCGAGTATGGAGATGGTTTTAGATTTTCATGTTTTCGGCCTATTCATCAATTGCGATTTTTTTTCTTTTTGAAAAGTCATTAAATTTGTCGCAAAAGTAATCCAGTTACCATCAGAGTGATTTTATGTAAGCCAGAAACTGTGAAGCAATTTTTGCAACACGTGTGACCTTTTTGCTCTCTTTGGAAGGAAAAAAGGTTACAGTAAAAAAATGACATGCGTTAGCGCGCCCATTGACTGCAATTATGTAGCGCATCGCTAACGCATGTCAATCCGTTACATAGCGTTAGTGCCGCTATGTAACGGATGCCGTCAGCGCATTGCCATTAACGCAATGTGAACCCAGCCTAATAAGGGGCACTACTTTTTCCAGGAAAATGGTGGACACCATGACAGATCTTAATGGGCTCCATAATAAGTCATAATAAGTCAATGAGGTCAGTCGGGCGATGTTTATGCCCATCATGTGACGGATCCAGCACTCCATCATTTTCGTTTTTTATGATAGAGCACCGAAACAAGAAGTTACAGTGCAAAAGAGAACTTCCAGTTCACATGAGTGTAACATGAGTTCCTCAATGCACCGGTATTAGAGCCGCAAGTCGAATCCCAATGGCGGGTCCCTGATTAATATGCTGGCACTTTGCAGTTGGATTGGGACTTGCATCCATAATAGGGCACCGATGTGCGCTTGTGTGAAATTGGCCGATGAAGACTAAGCTCTTCAGATAAATTTCCATGCAAAAATAAATAAATATCCAATTTTTCCAGTCTGCAAATCTTTATGAAAAAATGTTGAAACAAAAAATTCTCTGGTACTGTATTCATGGAGCAAGATAAGATATGGAAAGTGCTCTGGAAAATGCAGAATTGTACAATAGACAGTGCCGGAGGACTGGAGAAGAAGAAGCCTAGCGAAGAATCTTACCATTAATTATCCCAGTTGGACTGACACGCGGCAGCGTCAGGTCAGGATCGTAGATGCTGGAAAACATGTTTAACTCTGAGCTTCCTGAGTGGAAAACTTCCTGAGGAAATGGCGCTGAATGAACGTTTTATCAGTGGGCTCTGCGCCGTTCATTCACAGCTCCTGATAAACACGTCCTTATTTACCAGTGATGATGTAACCAGCGATCACTTCCTACAGTAACATCACGGCCTGACAGATGTTTCCTGTTACCCCTGAGGTCAATCCCCATGTTATAATTAGAATTAATTACATTTTGTAATTAGCAGAAGCCGAGGAATAACCTGAAGTTCCCTGGTCACATCACAAAATGTGCAACATGGCCTTCACATGCAGTTCCTGGCAGATTCCAGTATTCCAGGCTCCCTCACCACTATTGTAGTCTTTGTGGGGTCCTGTTCGTCAGAATCAGTAACCTAGCTGATGGGGGCACGAGGCCCACCTAGTCTCCAGTATCCCTTCATTTGCATCTGCATCCTCCCGATACAAGTGAAGCTGATGGTACAGAAGTGTTCACTCGCCTCGTCCTACCATTTTTCATTTTCAGTCCTGCGGCGTACAGGAAGCTAGTGCCATATTCGGACATCAATGTCCCTGCGTAGGTGGTACAATGACATCACTGCACTGCACCGCCCACGCTTAGCCGGTAACTACAGAAGAGGCTTCACATGTCAGGGGATCCAGATTAGGAGAGTATTTTTTTTTTACTGGTGCACAAAAACGATCATTTTAATTATATATTGAGCACAAAGGGGGCATAATTAATTTTAAGAGGGCCTAGTTATTTTTAACAGGGCCATTATTACTTTTTAATAGGACATTAAAGGAGACTATAGTATCTTAAAGAGATTCTAACATTTTAAAGCGGCATTATCACTTTATATGGAGGCATAATCAATTCTAAGAGGGCACCATAGTAACTTTTTAAAAGAGGCACTCTTACATTTTAAAGTAGCACTTAGAGTGTATAATTATTTTTTTAATGGAGGCACTCAATCACCGCCCCCTCCCTAGCCATGGCTCTGGTCAGAATCGATGGCACGGTTCCGCTCCCCTCTCTGTGACATAATGAACATTTACGGTGGGCAGCTCCTTTCATTTCTGTAGGTAGGTAATCCAAAACGAACCTAGAAATAGTCATGGGTATTTGTGCTTTGTGGGCCAAAGGAGAAATATATTCAAGGGTGACTCGGGTGTTAATTAACAATCACTATGACCAGCGCTGCCATCAAAAATTTCAAGGCCTCATATTACCAAATGATCTGTCCCCGTACCACCATTTTGGCCAATTTGGTTTCTATTTAGTTCCTTGAAGCTGCATTTAGGCAGACTAAATGGGGCCGTTAAATAGTAACATAGTAACATAGTAACATAGTTAGTAAGGCCGAAAAAAGACATTTGTCCATCCAGTTCAGCCTATATTCCATCATAATAAATACCCAGATCTACGTCCTTCTACAGAACCTAATAATTGTATGATACAATATTGTTCTGCTCCAGGAAGACATCCAGGCCTCTCTTGAACCCCTCGACTGAGTTCGCCATCACCACCTCCTCAGGCAAGCAATTCCAGATTCTCACTGCCCTAACAGTAAAGAATCCTCTTCTATGTTGGTGGAAAAACCTTCTCTCCTCCAGACGCAAAGAATGCCCCCTTGTGCCCGTCACCTTCCTTGGTATAAACAGATCCTCAGCGAGATATTTGTATTGTCCCCTTATATACTTATGCATTGTTATTAGATCGCCCCTCAGTCGTCTTTTTTCTAGACTAAATAATCCTAATTTCGCTAATCTATCTGGGTATTGTAGTTCTCCCATCCCCTTTATTAATTTTGTTGCCCTCCTTTGTACTCTCTCTAGTTCCATTATATCCTTCCTGAGCACCGGTGCCCAAAACTGGACACAGTACTCCATGTGCGGTCTAACTAGGGATTTGTACAGAGGCAGTATAATGCTCTCATCATGTGTATCCAGACCTCTTTTAATGCACCCCATGATCCTGTTTGCCTTGGCAGCTGCTGCCTGGCACTGGCTGCTCCAGGTAAGTTTATCATTAACTAGGATCCCCAAGTCCTTCTCCCTGTCAGATTTACCCAGTGGTTTCCCGTTCAGTGTGTAATGGTGATATTGATTCCCTCTTCCCATGTGTATAACCTTACATTTATCATTGTTAAACCTCATCTGCCACCTTTCAGCCCAAGTTTCCAACTTATCCAGATCCATCTGTAGCAGAATACTATCTTCTCTTGTATTAACTGCTTTACATAGTTTTGTATCATCTGCAAATATCGATATTTTACTGTGTAAACCTTCTACCAGATCATTAATGAATATGTTGAAGAGAACAGGTCCCAATACCGACCCCTGCGGTACCCCACCCCAAATGATGATTGTGATTGGCTAGATATAAGCCAAGTTGATTGATATCCTATTTACACCATCTGAATGCACTTCTAGAGCACCATGTTATCGGCAGCATGTATCCCGTTTTCACAGGATGATGTTCTGCCGAGAACGAGCTTAAAAATCATTTCAGCCGTAGAAGGATCATTTTGCTATTTCGGTGTGTGATTGTCAGTCTGTTTAGACAGGCCGATTGGGAAAACAAGTGTGCCTATGAATGTTAGTTTCCGATAATTGTCCAGTGTAAATGCGCCCTAAGACTGGGTTTTCAAGGATGGTTTATTATTATTTTAACACTTTTTTGTTTGCATGTTAAGTATATAAAAAGCTTGTTAAAAAAAAAGAAGTATTTTGACAATAAATTGTCATGGTTTTGTGATGCAGCTTTTCTTTTTACAGTAAAAACACATTTCAAATCTGCCTCAATTTGTTTTAAAACAGTGTACTTTATTTTTACATATATTATGGACTTAACAGTCACACACAAAAAAAAGTTTTAAATTGATATAAAAAATCAATGTGAGGACTAAGGCTATGTTCACACGTTCCTGATTTCCCTCCTTTTTTTTCAGGACTAAAAACCGCAGCTCTTGGCAGAAAACGCAGCTCCTTTTTTTGGTGCTTTTTTGGTGCTTTTTTGGTGCGTTTTTTGATGCGTTTTTTGTTGCGTTTTTTATGCAGTTTTCTATGCAGAGTCTGTGTGTTTTCTAGGAATTTTTTAGGGTTAAAATGGCTGAAAATACCCTAACCCTACCCCTAACCCTAACCCTACCCCTAACCCTACCCCTAACCCTACCCCTATTCTAACCTTAGTGGAAAAAAAAAATTCTTAATTTTTTTATTGTCCCTACCTATGGGGGTGACAAAGAGGGGGGGGTCATTTACTATTTTTTTTATTTTGATCACTGAGATAGGTTATATCTCAGTGATCAAAATGCACTTTGGAACGAATCTGCCGGCCGGCAGATTCGGCGGGCGCACTGCGCATGCGCCCGCCATTTTGCAAGATGGCGGCGCCCAGGGAGAAGACGGCCGGACGGACACCGGGAGGCCGGGTAAGTATAAGGGGGGGGAGATGAGGGCACGGGGGGGGGGGCATCGGAGCACGGGGTGGCATCGGAGCATGGGAGGGTGGGATTGGGGCACGGGGGGGCAGCCACACTGCAGCGGTTCTGCACCACAAACCGCAGAAAACCCGCAGATATTTTTTTCATCTGCTGGTTTTACTGCGGGTTTGACCTCACAATGGAGGTCTATGGGTGCAGAACCGCTGCAGTTCCGCAAAAAGAAGTGACATGGTACTTCTTTTTTACCGCGGCTATTCAGCGCAGCTTTTTTCGCGATTTTCCGCAATGTGGGCACAGCAGTTCCTGTTTTCCATAGGGTACATTGTAATGTACCCTGCATGGAAAACAGCTGCGGACCCGCAGCAGGAAAATCACGGCGATTCCGCATTAAAAAAAGGATGGTGTGAACATGGCCTTAGTCTAATACAGGGACAGACGGATCACACATCATAGATTCTCCTCCTGTCCCTACAGTCTGTAGGCTCAAAAATGCTCTTCTTCTCCATGATTCCTACTGATTGATGACAGAAGGAGTGGGATAACACTTCAGCTGGCTGTATCTCAGTTAGGGTCAACGATCATGGGATCATTTTAAAATCAAGAATCTTTCAGACAAGAACACAACCATGACTCTAACTGCCGTCCAGGCTGAGATAGCATCCATGGAAAATTAGTCGGGAATGAAAAAGCTGGATCACCGCTCGAGCTGAGAGAGTCCTGTGAACCACCTCCTACCTGCCGAAATACTCAGCGCATTTTCTGATATGTTTGCCCGGCACAACCTCACCGTTGCGGCGTGAAGCGCTTAAGGCATTTTACCGGGTCTACTATTTAGAAGAGACACCGGGGATGTCAGCAGGTAGGGGTTGGTCTGCAGGGCTCCAGAGATAACTGACATGGTTGATAAACCAGGGCTCTGCCAATCAATTTGCTCTTCTCTAACGCTAAGTAACAAGAGTACAATAAACATATTTGTCCAATTTGAACAATGGGCCCTTTTATTGATTGAATTAACGGCCCTATTATTACTCCGTGCATCAGACAGTGATGGGTGCTAGTGTAAGGAGGTGGAGAAGAAAGAAGACGAGTACAGTTGATGCTTAGTTGAGTAATTGCAAGAGAACACCGCCATCTGCTGGTCAAAAGAGAAAGTAAAGAACAAATTATAGTAATAGGAACCCCAAGAGTGGAAGTGCGTGATCCCAGGGAAGAGATTGAAGACTACGCTGAGTCACGTGACACCTTTGTCACACTTACAGAATATAAAGGCCTGGCCCAGGTCCAAGAAGGACAGGAACGGGTGATTGCCTACAGTAGTACATCCCTAAGGGATACTGAGAGAAATCCTGAGAACTGTAGCTCATTTAAACTAAAATTGTTGGCTCTGGTATCGGCCATGACAGAAAAGTTTGCGGAGTATCTGTCAGGGTCTGAAGTTAATGTGTGGACTGACAACAACGCACTTGCCAATTTACAAAATACAGAACTGGAAGCATTGGAATAACAGTGGATTGCAAGGATGTCCAAGTATCAGTACAAGGTACAGCTGCAACAGTTGGACCCAAAACTATCAGAGCTACCAAAGTGGTTGATCCTAGACCAGAAGCCCATCAGGAAGGAGAGAGCAGCTTTGTCCATCCGTGCCTTACAGACCCTTGGACAATAGTAGCGACTCTGTATAAGGAATGGCCTGTTATACAGGTGGATACAGTTGTCCAGACAGTTTGGAACTACGTGGCAAGTGATGATACCGGAAAGTATGGCGCTGAGTGTGGCAAAAAAGGCCCATGACAGAGTACTTCGGAACAGATAGGACCTTTCAATGGCTGCAGCGGCTTGTGTATTGGTTGCAACTAGTTCGGACATCTGCAAGGTGTTTGTATGTTCTCCTCGTGTTTGCGTGGGTTTCCTCCGGGTGCTCCGGTTTCCTCCCACATACCAAAGACATACTGATAGGGAATTTAGATTGTGAGCCCCAACGGGGACAGCGATGATAATGTGTGCAAACTGTAAAGCGCTGCGTAATATGTTAGCGCTATATAAAAATAAAGATTATTATTATTAATATGGTGGAATAAGTTTGTTAGAAGTGCCAGCAATGTGAATTGGCTAAACCACCAGAACAGAGGGCACCCACTCAAGTAATGATGACTTCTGAGCAGCTGGAAGTGTTAATGGTGGACTACCTCATGATTGGCCCATCCTATAGCATAACGGCTGCAAATATTGCCTGGTGATGACAGACCATTTCACAAATTTCGCAATCGTCACCCTGACTCGGGACCAAAAGACCGAGTCAGCGGCCACAGCTATCTGCCGAGACTTCATCCGAGTGTATGGGTGTCCAAAGAGAATCCACTTGAATCAAGGGGCCTGCTTCCAGGCGAAAGTCATGGAGGAACTACATAGACTCTATGGCACTGAGAAGTCTAGAACAATGCTTTACCACTGTCAGGGAAACGGGACATGCAAACACTTCAACAGGACATTGCTACAAATGCTGAGGATGTTGGAAGATGAATAGATAAGGAGGTGGCCTGAGTTTGTTCCAGAGATGGTGGTACAACAACCAAGCATAACATAGTGTTTACTTGTGGGTGTGTAAATATATATATACACTTATAGATAGATTTTCTTTCTGTTTTAGTCACATAAATAGTGGTGGTTAAGTACCACTGTCTCCTCATTGTCTTCACTGTTGCATCCAAATAACCTGTTCACACAAACATGCCTTTTTGTTGCTTTTGTTTAGGCCCCTGATGGCAGTACCAACTATAATGCCTTGATGGTGGCCCTGACTGTAACTCTGACAGTGTCCACCCACATGGAACATAATGACATTGAAGTTAGCTGGTAAGAGTCAGAAGGAAGACTGCGCCAGACTCTAGCCTGCCAGTGCTGTAGTTTCACTACTGTATGCTTCGTCGGAGGCGGCACAATACTCCTGGATTGTGCTGGATGTACAGAACTTAGTGGTGCTGCAACTGCCTGGCTAGAATCAGGGGCAGAAGGATTGTGAACTATGCGCCCCTTTTTGAACAGACGGCCCCTTTATTGATTGAATGAACAGGGTCACACTATCTGTCAGTGTGTCTGATAATAGTGGGTAACAGCAGGTCCCCTTTTCTGTTTCAGCCCCTCATGATGAACTCAAGCAGTGTCTGCCAACAAAGAACATAATGAAGCTGTAGGACCTGTGGTTCCTTGTAGGTGGACACTTTGAATGGTATGTTTCATGGGGTGGCACAATCCTTCTGCGGCAAAAGGATTGTGCCGCCCGCACAGAACATCGTGACAATGTGGCTGACTGGCTGTAAATAATAGGAGGATTGTGCCAACCACACAGAACAGAACATCATGACACTGTGGCTGACTGGCTGGATGGCTAGGACCAAATGAAGAATTGTGCCACCCATTGAGATATACCTCATATCACTGCCTGAGGTGAGATGCTCAACTCAGCTCATGGAAAATACGTTCCTGCGCCCAACTGTATCTGAAGATACAACTAGTTGTTTATACCACCTAAAGAGACAAAGATGCCGGCCCGTAGGTTTAGTATACCAAATTTGGAAAAGCGTGGAATAAACCTTCCATTTCATGTGTTTATGGGGAAATGACTCATTTTTGGTTCACATCCTAAATTTCAGTCTCACAAAAAGCTGTGATGATCCACTTTGTAAAGACTCAATTTAGATGTACAGCTCAGCCCGCTGACCGTTTATGGTCTAATCAAGCTTCTTTCAAACCTCATAAAGTCAGTGACTAAGCAGAAGGTTTTCTCAGCGCTGCCTGATAAAACTGTTGTTCCTTGCCAACAATCGTACAAAGAGACATTCCTGCTCATCACAGAAGACATTCTAACACTCGCAGGTCAGCATCCTCTCAATCGTGGAGACAAAACTGCTCCATATGTACCAGAATAATATAAACTCAATGTCATTGACTGCAGACATAGGTCAAATTGTAATCTCAATTTCTCCTGGGGAGACACTGCAAAGGAATTGAATACTTGCTGCAAGATTCATCTGCAAATTATGACTGTGATACCAGCAATAGAAAACCCAATAATAAGGTAATTTCCAAAGAACCCTTGTAAAAAAATGAATTGTAAAAAAAATGATTATCCCTTTCAATCTGAATGTTTTTAGCGAATTAGAACAAAGGGGTTAAACACATGGTCAGAACGAAGTCCAAGGTCAGGCAATGAAAGATCAACAAACAGAACACAAGGTACAGAGAGACAAACCACAGAAAAGCTGAATGTACATCTGGCAGAAGTCTAAGACTAACAGCCCAATATAGTAGCCGGGCAATCACCTGGGACAATGAACACCTGGAAACAGCCAACACCTTCCAGTATCAGATTGGAAGGCTGAGCTGTCAATCAAAGCACCAACAGCCCGACTTGTATAGCTCTGAGCGCGGGAAGACGGCACTTTGGCCAGGGAACCTGAGTGTGAGGACAGAGACGGATGACTCCCTCTCAACTGACCCACGAAAGCTATCCGTGCCATCATACCCAGTTAGCGAGTCCACCCCGACTGATGACACACAGCTCAGAGAGACCTCTGCATCGTACTGTGACCTGTGCAGAGAGCATAGCATCGTGCTGCTGACCACTGCGGAGGCACCGCTCAGTCAAATCCCTGCGGTGCCCACAGAGAACCGGACTGCATCTGAGTCTGTGACCGCTGGACTGTGTACTACTACTGCGGCCTTGTCTACTTAACTGTTTGCTTCATCCGCTGTGCCACGGACCTACATTTCTACATAATCTTGTGCCCGTACCTAGAGACCACATGTCAGAGGACCCGGAGGAGTCATCACCACGAAGAGACAGTGCATCGCCTTTCTGCGGGACAGGATCGAAGACATCTTGCGCCGCCTGCGTCGCCACCAAGGGATCTTCCAGCCACCTTCCTCCAGCGCACAGAGACTGATAAGTTAAACGTTGTTACCTTTACTATTGCACCCCCTGCTTTACCTACAATAGTTCTATATAAAGAAACACCCGTTAACCCTTGCCTCCTGTGTGTCACTGTATCCCATGCACCTGCATAATTCCTACAATGGGACCAACATCATCTCTTTTCCTTTGAAATCATTTAACGGCATCCTCTGCTGTACACTCGTTCGGGTGAACTGTCTACTCGGACTGATTTGAGTATCCATACATCTTTTACTCTGTTCAGTATTATCCGATGCAGCAATGAAATAAATCAATATTAAATACTGCAGATCCTGCAACAAAAACCCATCATTCTAAAAGCCCTAACGCTCAGAAGTAACAAATCTTCCAATCTGCCGAGACCGTTTAGCTCTCCCGCTCCGGGTGATTTATATTTGTAAAACATCAAACCTACTGAGGTCTAGTTAAATTTGCTCCTGATAATTTAATCTGGAAGGCCTCTGCTTTTAAGTAAGGACACCTAAATGAGATTGAAGGAGTGGGAAGCATATGAATATCATCCGTGAAAACATGCTAATTAGCTTTCTAACTAATTAGTGAAAGAGAGGCTGTAGAATTCATTATGCTTCTAAGGAGCCGTGGGGTTCGCAGGTGCCGAAGAAATGCACTTTGTAAAAGAGTCAAACTTTGGAAGTTGCGTATTGTAGAATGGAAAACAGATGTTGATTGGGTCTAAAGTCATAATAGCACCATAAAGTGCCTCTTCTCACATTTGCATCTTGGTTTCCAGTATAAACAGAAAACCACCGTGCAGTGCCGACTCCGTCACACAATAGACAGCAATTGCACCTGCCATCCTTGTTCTCAGTTTCTGCCCTGTCTCCCCTACACACAGACCCCCAGTTGGACATTTAGTACAAATAATTAAGTACACCACATTAGAAGTGACGCAGCAGAAAGTACCTGGTATCTTGTAGTCCTAATGTGAATTGGGGATCTTTATCATGTCCGTGGTCATTATAAATGGACAGGTGTCACGATATGGTATGAAATATCATAAGTAGTTCTCTTGCTAGCCTGCGTGGGCTAAGCCCCCCTTCTTGGAGTAACAGTTTGTAGCTGCCAATTCCTGGCTTTCCTTCTCAGAGAGTGTGGGGGAGTTTTATGGCCGAACGGTATTTACGACCAGGTTAGAATCTTCCACTAGCTAGAACTGAAAAGTGGCTCCAAAAATTCATGAAAGATCCTTTGTTTGGTTTTTATGCACCATGTTTACGTTAAGAACACGAAAATATATATTCGTATTCCCACTCGGTGTACCTACCCATCCCTTGAAACTCGGGCTTCTAACACCATCTGGTAAAGAAGTAGGGATTTATCTGTAAATATGTATCCCAGATAGGACATATTTGATCTCATTAGAATGCCCACGTTAATCTGAGATGAATGATGAGTTTTTTAGGACTCTGACATGTTTTGTAGTGAAGTTATAGAAATTAGAGAGAATAGTTTAAAGTTTAGGCAGAATGTAGAGAGAGGAGGGTCTGGATAAGCCAGCCTTTCGGTGATGTCACAGCCTTAATGTTTTAAGTGTCTGGCAGGCTCTGAGGAGTCACTTTCTGCTTGATTTCTTGTCTTCTCCTGGAAGAGCCCTGCTCACGTCCAAATGAGCTGGGACGTATGGGAAAAACTCCACTAGCCTGGTTGCCTGTCATGGTTTGAACATGTAAGTGTTGCTTTTTCTCATTTATTCCCTTTATGTTATAATTACCCTTGTACATATTTGCAATTGTCTCATTTGTAACTTCTTTATAAAATATTTTTGATAAAGCACTGCCTAATTTTTCAATGGGATATACTATTATATGTTAGTTCATTCTCCTGTTCTAAACCGTACCCTAAGTCTCTTGAAGAGAATTACGCTACTGTGTTGGGTTAGCTTCGGACCCGTTTAATCGAAGCTGGTGGCAGCGAGAAGTGTGCAGACTTTTGGGTTATGTTGTAGCGGCTGCGGCGTTAATAATTATTGTTCCTGCCTGAGTGGGAGTAGTTATTGCGTCGCTGCAGCGTGCCCAATAGCCAGTACATAGAAGGCAGCCTTTCTGGCGACTAATTACCCAGGGTGCAGTACCTAATCTGACCTGAGAGTAAGGGGGGCGCCAGAGAGCTGCAAGTGTTAAGTGGAACTGTAAGCGGGATATACATAAATACCTGCAGGTTGTGGTATATTGAAAGCAGTGGGATACCTAGAATAAGCCCCCGCTGTAAGCTAAGAGGTCAATAGCCTTGTGTGTGGTTTTTCATCACATCGTGGAGTGGAGGGATAACTAAGATAAGCCCCCCTGCACATGTGATAGCCGTCTGTTGGCCTAAAGTCACCTCAATCCGTGACATAGGGGTGACTGTTATGTCTGCTAATGAAAGGTGTAATGAAGGCAATCCAGAGACACAGTGTGCCTAGCGATCAGAGCGCACACAGTGATCTGACAAATACCCAAAAACAAAAGAACGAGCTCTGAGACGTGGAAACTATGTAGACTGCACACCTGATCCTATCCTAAACACAACTAAAAGTGGCTGTGGATTGCGCCTAACCACTACCTATGCAACTCGGCACAGCCTAAGAAACTAGCTAGCCTGAAGATAGAAAAATAGGCCTGACTTGCCCCCAGAGAAATACCCCAAAGGAAAAGGCAGCCCCCCACATATAATGACTGTGAGTAAGATGAAAAGACAAAACGTAGGGATGAAATAGATTCAGCAAAGTGGGGCCCGATATTCTTAGACAGAGCGAGGACAGTAAAGCGAACTTTGCAGTCTACAAAAAACCCTAAAGCAAAACCCACGCAAAGGGGGCAAAAAAGACCCACCGTGCCGGACTAGCGGCACGGCGGTACACCCTTTGCGTCTCAGAGCTTCCAGCAAAACAAAAGACAAGCTGGACAGAAAAAAGGCAACAAAATAGCAAAAAAGCACTTAGCTATACAGAGCAGCAGGTCACAGGAAAAATCAGGAGAAGCTCAGATCCAACACTGGAACATTGACTAGGAGCAAGGATAGCAGCATCAGGTGGAGTTAAGTAACGAAGCAGCTAATGAGCTCACCAGAACACCTGAGGAAGGAAGCTCAGAAGCTGCAGTACCACTTGTGACCACAGGAGTGAATTCAGCCACAGAATTCACAACAGTACCCCCCCCCTTGAGGAGGGGTCACCGAACCCTCACCAGAGCCCCCAGGCCTACCAGGATGAGCCGCATGAAAGGCACGAACAAGATCGGGAGCATGAACATCAGAGGCAAAAACCCAGGAATTATCTTCCTGAGCATAACCCTTCCATTTAACCAGATACTGGAGTTTCCGTCTAGAAACACGAGAATCCAAAATCTTCTCCACAATATACTCCAATTCCCCCTCCACCAAAACCGGGGCAGGAGGCTCAACAGATGGAACCATAGGTGCCACGTATCTCCGCAACAATGACCTATGGAATACATTATGTATGGAAAAGGAGTCTGGGAGGGTCAGACGAAAAGACACAGGATTGAGAACCTCAGAAATCCTATACGGACCAATAAAACGAGGTTTAAATTTAGGAGAGGAAACCTTCATAGGAATATGACGAGAAGATAACCAAACCAGATCCCCAACACGAAGTCGGGGACCCACACGGCGTCTGCGATTAGCGAAAAGTTGAGCCTTCTCCTGGGACAAGGTCAAATTGTCCACTACCTGAGTCCAGATCTGCTGCAACCTGTCCACCACAGAATCCACACCAGGACAGTCCGAAGACTCAACCTGTCCTGAAGAGAAACGAGGATGGAACCCAGAATTGCAGAAAAATGGAGAAACCAAGGTAGCCGAGCTGGCCCGATTATTAAGGGCGAACTCAGCCAACGGCAAAAAGGACACCCAATCATCCTGGTCTGCAGAAACAAAACATCTCAGATATGTTTCCAAGGTCTGATTGGTTCGTTCGGTCTGGCCATTAGTCTGAGGATGGAAAGCCGAGGAAAAGGATAGGTCAATGCCCATCCTACCACAAAAGACTCGCCAGAACCTTGAAACAAACTGGGAACCTCTGTCAGAAACAATATTCTCAGGAATGCCATGCAACCGAACCACATGCTGAAAGAACAAAGGTACCAAATCAGAGGAGGAAGGCAATTTAGCCAAGGGCACCAGATGGACCATTTTAGAAAAGCGATCACAGACCACCCAAATGACTGACATCTTTTGAGAAACGGGAAGGTCAGAAATGAAATCCATCGAAATATGTGTCCAAGGCCTCTTTGGGACCGGCAAGGGCAAAAGCAACCCACTGGCACAGTGAACAGGAGGGCTTAGCCCTAGCACAAATCCCACAGGACTGCACAAAAGTACGTACATCCCGTGACAGAGATGGCCACCAGAAGGATCTAGCCACTAACTCTCTGGTACCAAAGATTCCAGGATGACCAGCCAACACCGAACAATGAAGTTCAGAGATAAGTTTATTAGTCCACCTATCAGGGACGAACAGTTTCTCCGCTGGACAACGATGAGGTTTATTCGCCTGAAATTTTTGCAGCACCCGCCGCAAATCAGGGGAGATGGCAGACACAATGACTCCTTCCTTGAGGATACCCGCTGGCTCAGATAAACCCGGAGAGTCGGGCACAAAACTCCTAGACAGAGCATCCGCCTTCACATTTTTAGAGCCCGGAAGGTACGAAATCACAAAGTCGAAGCGGGCAAAAAATAACGACCAACGGGCCTGTCTAGGATTCAAGCGCTTGGCAGACTCGAGATAAGTCAAGTTCTTATGATCAGTCAATACCACCACGCGATGCTTAGCTCCTTCAAGCCAATGACGCCACTCCTCGAATGCCCACTTCATGGCCAGCAACTCTCGGTTGCCCACATCATAATTACGCTCAGCGGGCGAAAACTTCCTGGAAAAGAAAGCACATGGTTTCATCACTGAGCAATCAGAACCTCTCTGTGACAAAACCGCCCCTGCTCCAATCTCAGAAGCATCAACCTCGACCTGGAACGGAAGAGAAACATCTGGCTGACACAACACAGGGGCAGAAGAAAAACGACGCTTCAACTCCTGAAAAGCTTCCACAGCAGCAGAAGACAAATTGACCAAATCAGCACCCTTCTTGGTCAAATCGGTCAATGGTTTGGCAATGCTAGAAAAATTACAGATGAAGCGACGATAAAAATTAGCAAAGCCCAGGAACTTTTGCAGACTTTTCAGAGATGTCGGCTGAATCCAATCCTGGATGGCTTGGACCTTAACTGGATCCATCTCGATAGTAGAAGGGGAAAAGATGAATCCCAAAAATGAAACTTTCTGCACACCGAAGAGACACTTTGATCCCTTCACAAACAAAGAGTTAGCACGCAGGACCTGAAAAACCATTCTGACCTGCTTCACATGAGACTCCCAATCATCTGAGAAGATCAAAATGTCATCCAAGTAAACAATCAGGAATTTATCCAGGTACTCACGGAAGATGTCATGCATAAAGGATTGAAACACTGATGGAGCATTGGCAAGTCCGAACGGCATCACTAGATACTCAAAATGACCCTCGGGCGTATTGAATGCAGTTTTCCATTCATCTCCTTGCCTGATTCTCACCAGATTATACGCACCACGAAGATCTATCTTAGTGAACCAACTAGCCCCCTTAATCCGAGCAAACAAGTCAGATAACAATGGCAAGGGATACTGAAATTTAACAGTGATCTTATTAAGAAGGCGGTAATCAATACACGGTCTCAGCGAACCATCCTTCTTAGCTACAAAGAAGAACCCTGCTCCCAGTGGTGATGACGATGGGCGAATATGTCCCTTCTCTAGGGATTCCTTCACATAACTGCGCATAGCGGCGTGTTCGGGCACGGATAAATTAAATAATCGACCTTTAGGGAATTTACTACCAGGAATCAAATTGATAGCACAATCACAATCCCTATGCGGAGGTAGGGCATCGGACTTGGGCTCTTCAAATACATCCTGATAATCAGACAAGAACTCTGGGACCTCAGAAGGGGTGGATGACGAAATCGACAAAAATGGAACATCACCATGTACCCCCTGACAACCCCAGCTGGATACCGACATGGAATTCCAATCCAATACTGGATTATGGGTTTGTAGCCATGGCAACCCCAACACGACCACATCATGCAGATTATGCAACACCAGAAAGCGGATAACTTCCTGATGTGCAGGAGCCATGCACATGGTGAGCTGGGCCCAGTACTGAGGTTTATTCTTGGCCAAAGGTGTAGCATCAATTCCTCTCAATGGAATAGGACACCGCAAAGGCTCCAAGAAAAACCCACAACGTTTAGCATAATCCAAATCCATCAGATTTAGGGCAGCGCCTGAATCCACAAACGCCATGACAGAAAACGACGACAAAGAGCATATCAAGGTAATGGACAGAAGGAATTTGGACTGTACAGTACCAATGACGGCAGACCTAGCGGACCGCTTAGTGCGCTTAGGACAATCAGAAATAGCATGAGTGGAATCACCACAGTAGAAACATAGCCCATTCAGACGTCTGTATTCCTGCCGTTCCACTCTGGTCATAGTCCTATCGCACTGCATAGGCTCAGGTTTAACCTCAGGCAATACCGCCAAATGGTGCACAGATTTACGCTCGCGCAAGCGTCTACCGATCTGAATGGCTAAAGACAAAGACTCATTCAAACCAGCAGGCATAGGAAATCCCACCATGACATCCTTAAGAGCCTCAGAGAGACCCTTTCTGAACAAAGCTGCCAGCGCAGATTCATTCCACTGAGTGAGTACTGACCATTTCCTAAATTTCTGACAATATACTTCTATATCATCCTGACCCTGGCACAAAGCCAGCAAATTTTTCTCAGCCTGATCCACTGAATTAGGCTCATCGTACAGTAATCCGAGTGCCAGGAAAAACGCATCGACACTACTCAATGCAGGGTCTCCTGGCGCAAGAGAAAATGCCAAGTCTTGAGGGTCGCTGCGCAAAAAAGAAATAATAATCAAAACCTGTTGAATAGGATTACCAGAAGAATGAGGTTTCAAGGCCAGAAATAGCTTACAATTATTTTTGAAACTTGGAAACTTAGTTCTATCTCCAAAAAACAAATCAGGAATAGGAATTCTTGGTTCTAACATAGATTTCTGATCAATAGTATCTTGAATCTTTTGTACATTTATAACGAGATGATCCATTGAAGAGCACAGACCCTGAAAATCCATGTCCACACCTGTGTCCAGAAACACCCAAATGTCTAGGGGAAAAAAAAAAAAAAAAAGTGAACACAGAGCAGAGAAAAAAAAAAAAATGATGTCAGAACTTTTTCTTTCCCTCTATTGAGAATCATTAGTTGGCTCCTAGTACTGTTATGTCTGCTAATGAAAGGTGTAATGAAGGCAATCCAGAGACACAGTGTGCCTAGCGATCAGAGCGCACACAGTGATCTGACAAATACCCAAAAACAAATGAACGAGCTCTGAGACGTGGAAACTATGTAGACTGCACACCTGATCCTATCCTAAACACAACTAAAAGTGGCTGTGGATTGCGCCTAACCACTACCTATGCAACTCGGCACAGCCTAAGAAACTAGCTAGCCTGAAGATAGAAAAATAGGCCTGACTTGCCCCCAGAGAAATACCCCAAAGGAAAAGGCAGCCCCCCACATATAATGACTGTGAGTAAGATGAAAAGACAAAACGTAGGGATGAAATAGATTCAGCAAAGTGGGGCCCGATATTCTTAGACAGAGCGAGGACAGTAAAGCGAACTTTGCAGTCTACAAAAAACCCTAAAGCAAAACCCACGCAAAGGGGGCAAAAAAGACCCACCGTGCCGGACTAACGGCACGGCGGTACACCCTTTGCGTCTCAGAGCTTCCAGCAAAACAAAAGACAAGCTGGACAGAAAAAAGGCAACAAAATAGCAAAAAAGCACTTAGCTATACAGAGCAGCTGGTCACAGGAACAATCAGGAGAAGCTCAGATCCAACACTGGAACATTGACTAGGAGCAAGGATAGCAGCATCAGGTGGAGTTAAGTAACGAAGCAGCTAATGAGCTCACCAGAACACCTGAGGAAGGAAGCTCAGAAGCTGCAGTACCACTTGTGACCACAGGAGTGAATTCAGCCACAGAATTCACAACAGGTGACGGTCACGGTGTGAATCCTGACCCATTGGTGACAGCGGTCAGGGGAATCGTGACAATTGGTGGCAAGGCGGTGGGATATCTTAGAGCATTAGTGATTTGGTTTGAGTAATCATTCCTCTCACTAAAAACTTGCAGAAAGTTCTTGCGAGGACTCTGCGCAAATAAGTTTGGAGAACGAACTCAGTGCTTTTTAGTTGTGAGACAATTGCGTACTGGTAATTATCCCTTCCCTTTCTCTTTGTTTTTCTATCCTATCTTTTATTTGGCAACCATGGCTGCGAAAGGGGAAGCCTGGTACAACCAGCAGAAGAAGGACTTTCTTGCTGGGATATTCACGTGCCATGGCCTGAACCCCCAGGGCAAGACCAAGACTCAAATGGTCGCTGAACTGGTGCAATTTGAAGCAGACCAAGCCAGGCCACAGAGCCCAGAGGCCGCAGAAGCCAGCACAAGCGAACATGGTGCTGCAGCAGAGGTCCAACCACTGAATACGGGCCCTACTGGCAACCAGGGGGGCGCAGACCTCCTCCTGCAGCTGGCTCTGCAACAATGCTCCGCAGATGACCTAGAGAGACGTCTGCAGCTGATCCAGCAATACCAGGAGCGAGCCGAGCGAGAGGCCGAGCGAGCCGAGCGGGAGGCTGAGAGAGCCGAGCGCCAAGCCCAGCGAGCACATGAACTGGAGATGCTCCGGCAGGGGGGATGCCCTCCACCGCCCAGAGACGTGAGCCCAGCAGCGCTCAGATACCTAAGCCCCGGCCCGATCACTTTCCTGTTATGGAGAAGGACGGAGACTTGGACACTTTTCTGCGGGCCTTTGAGAAAGCCTGCAGACAGTACCGGCTGCCTACAGATGAATGGGCCCGATACCTGACACCAGGGCTGAGAGGTAAAGCTCTGGAGGCGTTTGCTGCCCTCCCTCAAGAACAAGATGGTGACTATGAGGCCATCAAGCAGGCTCTGATAGCCAAGTACCAGCTTACACCCGAGGTGTACCGTAGAAAGTTCCGGACCCTCCAACGTGGCCCACACGACAGTTACAGTGATGTGGTGCATGGACTGGGGACCCACTTTGACCAGTGGATCCAAGGACTGTCAGTGACCACCTTTGCACAGCTGCGAGACCTGATGATCAAAGACCAGTTCTTTCATCTTTACCCAGCTGAGGTGCGACAGTTCGTGATGGACAGAGAACCCAAAGACTTGACGAAAGCAGCGCAGATTGCCGATGCCTATGAGGCCAACCGTAGATCGGAAGTGCGGAAGCCAGTCACCACCAGCTGGAGAGGGGGCAAGCCTGCAACCAACGCCAGTACCCCTGCCAGCCAGCACACCAGAGGTCCTGTCCCCGTAGCCAACAGCGCCAGACCTACCACCGAACCTCGCAAGTGTTTCACCTGCCATCAGACTGGTCATATCAGTCCCTCCTGCCCAACCAAGCAGAATAACACCCCAGCCAAGGCCCCTGGGCCTAATGCAGCAGTTCTTTTGGTGGGTGGTGTGGTTGGGGGGGTGTGTGACAACGTACAGCACGTCACTGTGGGAGGCCATGTTGCTACAGCGGGGACACCGGGGCTGAACGAACTCTCATCCGACCCGAACTGGCGGCCCCTGAAGAAATTCCGGGGAAAACCCTAACTGTCACTGGGATTGGGGGCATCAGCTGTCCCTTACCGATGGCCCGGTTTTTATTGATTGGGGTGCTGGGAGCGGGGTGAAGGAAGTGGGGCTGTCTGATAATTTGCCCACTGATGTTTTGTTGGGGACTGATTTGGGGAGGATGGTTGCATACTACGTCCCTGACACCCCTCCCCAATCTACTAATGAGGGTAAAGTTAACCCTGATGATGATGATGATGGGAAATCGCATGTGTTACCTGACCATGCTTTATCTTGCAATGATGCATCTATTAACCATTTTTTTCCTAGGATTGATGGTGAAAATGTTGTACCTGCGCCAGCTGAACCTGATAATGATTTTTCTGTGAAGGTTAATGTGTCCATAGGTACAGGCGTGCCCAGCCACGTCGCTCTGCGGAGTGAGACGGCTGAGGAACCCCTAACAGGGGCAAGTGCCGGTGCTACAGGAAATGGGGAGATGCATGGGAACCGTGAGCAAGGTGACGCCATGAAGGTGACCAGTGCCACCGAGGAAGGTAACTGGCCCATAATTAGCACTGCCCCTGGAGTGTTGGGGGTGGATGGGGAGGTAGAGCCCATAGCAGCGCCGGCTGATGGGTCTGTAGAAACCCCCGGGGAGACAGCCTACGTAGCTGCTGTCACCCGCAGTCAGAGTGCCCGGAACGCAGATAACTGTCTGCCTTCCGGACCCTCCTCAGTCATTACTATGACTGAACCAGAGGTGGACCCAGAGCAGGTCCAAGAGGGTTCCCGTGGGGAAGGGACCCTGACGTCGCTTTTGGCTTCCCCTAGCCAGGAGTTTCAGGCCGCTCTGCACACAGATGCGAGCCTAGAGAGTTTGAGACAACTTGCCGGGACGCACTTCTCCGAGGCTGATAAGGAGAAGGTGTTCTGGGAACGAGGAAGGTTGTACCGGGAGACAGTACCCGGAGAATCGCAAAAGGAGTGGTTGAGGGAAAGACAGCTGGTCGTCCCGCAGCAATTCCGGGGTGAGTTGTTGCGGATTGCCCATGAGATCCCGCTAGCTGGACACTTGGGGATCAGCAAAACTAAGGCCCGGCTGTCTCAACACTTCTATTGGCCTAAGATGGGGACAGATGTGTCAAACTACTGCCGCTCCTGTGTCACCTGTCAAAGAGTGGGGAAGGCGGGGCCTGCTATTAAGGCTCCCCTGATCCCTTTGCTAGTGATAGAGGAGCCTTTCCAGAGGATCGCGGTGGACTTTGTGGTACCGCTGGCCGTCCCCAGCAGCTCTGGAAAGCAATACATCCTTACTGTGGTAGACTATGCTACCCGGTACCCAGAGGCAGTAGCTCTGTCGTCAACTAGGGCAGATAAGGTGGCAGATGCCCTGTTGGCCATCTTTTCACGTGTAGGGTTTCCCAGGGAAATGCTTACTGATCAAGGGACCCAATTTATGTCTCGCCTAATGGAGGCTCTCTGTAAGAGAATGCAGGTGAAGCACCTGGTATCGAGTGCGTATCACCCACAGACCAATGGCTTGTGTGAACGCTTCAATGGTACCCTCAAACAGATGCTACGCATGCTGGTTGAGACTCAAGGGCGCGACTGGGAGCGGTACCTCCCACACCTGCTGTTCGCTTACCGAGAGGTTCCGCAGGCTTCGACGGGGTTCTCCCCCTTCGAGCTCCTGTACGGCCGGCGAGTCCGGGGACCCCTTGGGTTGGTAAGAGAATCCTGGGAAGAGGAGCCGAACCCTTCTGAAGTGTCCATAGTGGAGTATGTCATGCGCTTCCGTGACAAGATGCAGACCTTGACGCAGTTGGTGCATGACAACATGACGCAGGCTCAGGCTGATCAGAAGCACTGGTACGACCAGAACGCCCGGGAGCGGACCTACCACGTGGGTCAAAAGGTGTGGGTGCTGGTCCCCGTACCAACGGATAAGCTTCAGGCAGCCTGGGAGGGCCCGTACGTCGTCCACCAACAGCTCAACCCGGTCACTTACGTGGTCACGCTTGACCACGCTCGGGGTAGGCGAAAGGCCTTTCACGTCAACATGATGAAGGCTCATCACGAACGTGAACCTTTCGTCCTACCGGTCTGCAGCTTGCCCGAAGACGGTGAGGAAGACACCCTCCTGGACTTGCTGGCCCAAGCCAAGGCCAATGGGTCCATCGAGGATATGGAGGTAAGCGCCTCGTTAACTGAACCCCAGCGGGTGCAGTTGCAAACCACACTGGAACCCTTACGGGTCGTGTTCTCCAACCGACCTGGGAGGACTGAGTTAGCAGTCCACGAGGTGGACACCGGGAATCACGCCCCAGTACGGCGAACACCCTATCGAATCTCTGACCAGATGCAGCAGATTATGCGCCAAGAGATCGATGAGATGTTACAGCTGGGGGTGATTCGACGGTCAAAGAGTGCGTGGGCCTCACCTGTAGTTCTTGTGCCAAAGAAGGACCGGACCACCCGGTTCTGCGTGGACTACAGGGGGCTCAACGCCATCACAGCCTCGGATGCGCACCCAATGCCGCGCATCGAGGAGCTGCTTGAGAAGTTAGCTGGTGCAAATTACCTAACAATAATGGATCTGAGTCGAGGATACTGGCAGATTCCCCTGAGCCCCGAGGCGCAGGAGAAGTCTGCCTTTATCACACCCTTTGGACTGTACGAGTCCACGGTCATGCCCTTCGGCATGAAGAATGCCCCTGCCACCTTCCAGCGGATGGTCAACCTCCTGCTTCAGGGACTGGAGAAGTACGCCGTGGCGTACTTGGATGACATTGCCATCTTCAGTCTCTCCTGGGAGGAACACCTGCAGCATCTCGAGGAGGTGCTCAGGGGAATTCACCAAGCAGGACTGACTATCAAGCCGGGAAAGTGTCAGATGGGCATGAGGGAGGTTCACTACCTGGGGCACCGGGTAGGTGGGAACACCCTGAAGCCAGAGCCTGACAAAGTGGGAGTGATCGTGAACTGGCCCACTCCCGTGACCAAGAAACAGGTGATGTCCTTCTTGGGCACTGCAGGGTACTATAGGCGCTTCGTAAAGCACTATAGTAGCCTGGCAAAACCTTTGACGGACCTCACCAGGAAGAAGCTACCTCACATTTTCAACTGGACAGATGGCTGTGAGGGGGCCTTCCAGGCGTTGAAAACCGCACTGTGCAACGCCCCTGTGTTGAAAGCAGTCGACAGCAGTCGACTGTTCTTGGTGCAGACCGACGCCAGCGAGTTTGGCCTTGGTGCTGTACTCAGCCAGGTTGACTCGGAGGACCAAGAGCACCCCGTATTATACCTGAGCCGGAAACTTTTGCCGAGCGAAGTGGCCTACTCCACCATCGAGAAGGAGTGCCTGGCCATAGTCTGGGCCCTGCAGCGCTTGCAGCCCTACTTGTACGGTCACCACTTCACTGTGGTGACCGACCACGACCCTCTGCGCTGGCTAAACGCCATGTGTGTTGCTATGCTGGAGCCTTGCCCTTCAGCAGTTTGACTTCGCCATTGAACACAAAACGGGCAGGGAGCATCGGAATGCAGATGGACTCTCCCGCCAGGGTGAACCTACTGAGGTGCCCATAGAGGCATACCGTCGGGTCCTACCTCCCTAGCGCACACCAAAAGGGGGAGGTGTCACGATATGGTATGAAATATCATAAGTAGTTCTCTTGCTAGCCTGCGTGGGCTAACCCCCCTTCTTGGAGTAACAGTTTGTAGCTGCCAATTCCTGGCTTTCCTTCTCAGAGAGTGTGGGGGAGTTTTATGGCAGAACGGTATTTACGACCAGGTTAGAATCTTCCACTAGCTAGAACTGAAAAGTGGCTCCAAAAATTCATGAAGGATCCTTTGTTTGGTTTTTGTATGATATTATGCACCATGTTTACGTTAAGAACACGAAAATATATATTCGTATTCCCACTCGGTGTACCTACCCATCCCTTGAAACTCGGGCTTCTAACTCCATCTGGTAAAGAAGTAGGGATTTCTCTGTAAATATGCATCCCAGATAGGACATATTTGATCTCATTAGAATGCCCACGTTAATCTGAGATGAATGATGAGTTTTTTAGGACTCTGACATGTTTTGTAGTGAAGTTATAGAAATTAGAGAGAATAGTTTAAAGTTTAGGAAGAATGTAGAGAGAGGAGGGCCTGGATAAGCCAGCCTTTCGGTGATGTCACAGCCTTAATGTTTTAAGTGTCTGGCAGGCTCTGAGGAGTCACTTTCTGCTTGATTTCTTGTCTTCTCCTGGAAGAGCCCTGCTCACGTCCAAATGAGCTGGGACGTATGGGAAAAACTCCACTAGCCTGGTTGCCTGTCATGCTTTGAACATGTAAGTGTTGCTTTTTCTCATTTATTCCCTTTATGTTATAATTACCCTTGTACATATTTGCAATTGTCTCATTTGTAACATCTTTATAAAATATTTTTGATAAAGCACTGCCTAATTTTTCAATGGGATATACTATTATATGTTAGTTCATTCTCCTGTTCTAAACCGTACCCTAAGTCTCTTGAAGAGAATTACGCTACTGTGTTGGGTTAGCTTCGGACCCGTTTAATCGAAGCTGGTGGCAGCGAGAAGTGTGCAGACTTTTGGGTTATGTTGTAGCGGCTGCGGCGTTAATAATTATTGTTCCTGCCTGAGTGGGAGTAGTTATCGCGTCGCTGCAGCGTGCCCAATAGCCAGTACATAGCAGGCAGCCTTTCTGGCGACTTATTACCCAGGGTGCAGTACCTAATCTGACCTGAGAGTAAGGGGGGCGCCAGAGAGCTGCAAGTGTTAAGTGGAACTGTAAGCGGGATATACATAAATCCCTGCAGGTTGTGGTATATTGAAAGCAGTGGGATACCTAGAATAAGCCCCTGCTGTAAGCTAAGAGGTCAATAGCCTTGTGTGTGGTTTTTCATCACATCGTGGAGTGGAGGGATAACTAAGATAAGCCCCCCTGCACATGTGATAGCCGTCTGTTGGCCTAAAGTCACCTCAATCCGTGACTAGGGGTGACGGTCACGGTGTGAATCCTGACCCATTGGTGACAGCGGTCAGGGGAATCGTGACAACAGGTTTTACATTTTTTCTGGTTGAAAGGAAAGGTTCCTGCAGCTGTTGGAGATGACAGTGAGCTTCTGACAATGATGCTTCTTAGATTTGGGGGCTGCCTAAAGCACAGTAGTGGGGGTCTGGAAAAATGGATTGTAAGCGGGCCGAAACTGAGAACAAGGATATGAACTCTCATCGCCATACATTAAGAGAAAAAAGAACGGATCTACCTGTGGCAATACATTTTTGTCTCCCCAATCATAGCATAATGGACATGAAATTACTTGTATTAAAGAGTAACTTCAAATCTCAGAGAGACAGAAGAGTATGGGAATATAAGCTGATGATGACCTTTGACACTCTCAGTGCAGGAATGAATGTGTTGCATGGATTTATGTCTTCAACTAAGGAATTTGCGCATCAGACCATGTGGGGTCATCACAACAGAACCAGACCCCAATCAGATGGCAATAAAACATTCACACTCCTTATCTATGAACTGTTTTAATATTTATGGACATAGCTGTTTATCACTCACATAATGGTAGTTCTGCTTCACGTCACCTGTCTTGTCTATGGCATTTTTCTGTGCTGTGTTGTGCATACATGTGATTCTTCAGTATTTCTATTAGTCTATGCCTGATAAAGATACCTGTGTAGTCTCGAAAGTTTTCAATTTGTTACCATCTTTTCAGTTAGCCATTAAAAGGTATCAACCACTGAGGACTCTCAATTTGAGAAACGTTGGCATTTATGGGAATATTCCCTTGCTATATATGAATCATTGATTATTACCAAGGGAAGAATTAAAAGTAATGTGGTGGACTGCTAAAAAAGTATCCAAAGGCAAATATTACCCCATCTCTCTTATGCATTTTACTATACTCATACATATACTTTGTTACATGGGTGCTCTATTATATATGGAATTATATTCATCAGTGTAAGAAAAAAAAGCAATAAATTATACAAAGAAAATATTTTTAATTTTTTTTCACATTTTTACATTAAAAAAAATAATTTTCCAGTGATTGATTTCCTGTTATTATACCAGCAGAAGAACAGAGGAAAATCTACTCTGTTGTAGATAAAAGTCCACTCTTTGTGGAAGGAATATGATGAAAAACTTCTGCCCGGAGGCCAAAGGTGATCCCATTATCACCAACCTCCAATCAATACATATCTCTGTGAACTAATTTAATTCTCTAGGATAAGGTGATAGTGCTGTGAGGTAGATTTATTTTCTATCATTTCCATTGTTTGGGACCCTCTGTACACTTGATATGACCAGGAACAATAATGACCTTGACAAACATTCACACATATATATATATTCCATGGATGGGATGATTTATATTGCTGAAAATATGAAATAGTACATCATCTACTGTGATATTTTTCTGATGATATTTTCTTTCATTTATCACTCTCATTTTATTTCAAGTTAAGTATATTTTTTGGGGAAGGGGGTTAAAAGAACAAAGCTATCATTGCTTGTAAGGCTACTTTCACACTTGCGACATTTGGCCTCCGTCGCAATGCGTCATTTTGGGGAAAAAAATGCATCCTGCAAATGTGCCCGCAGGATGCATTTTTTCCCATAGACTTGTATTGCCGTCCGTCGTGCACTGGATGCGTTGTGTTTTGGCAGACTGTTGTCACGAAAAAATGTTCAAGGGAACGTTTTTTCGTACGTCGGATCCTGCATTTCCTACCGCGCGTGGATCCTGTGTTATCTGCTGTAAATAGAGGTGTTGTTGGTCATTGTACAGGAGGAGGAGGTGAGCTGTGACATCACCTATTGTGAATGGTGGATCATGTGTTATCTACTGTATATAGAGGTGTTGTTGGTCATTGTACAGGAAGAGGAGGTGAGCTGTGACATCACCTATTGTGAATGGTGGATCCTGTGTTATCTACCGTATATAGAGTGTTATGGACCTGGTGGTTAGGAGCACCCGGAACGACCTGATGGTTAAACTCACACAGGACAAGCTCTGGGAAGTGGGAGCTCTGCTGACCGCAATCCCTAATCCTATCACACAACTAGAAATAGCCATGGAGCGTACCTAACATTGCCTAGACGCCTCTTCACAGCCTAAAAGCTAACTAGCCATAGAGATTGAAAATAAAGCCTACCATGCCTCAGAGAAATTTCCCAAAGGAAAAGGCAGCCCCCCACATATATTGACTGTGAGTTAAGATGAAAGTCACAAACACAGAAATGAAACAGGTTTCAGCAAAGGGAGGCCAGACTTACTAAACAGACTGAGGATAGGAAAGGTAACCTTGCGGTCAGCACAAAAAAACCACAAAAGACCACGCAGAGTGTGCAAAAAGACCTCCGCACCGACTCACGGTGCGGAGGTGCCACTCTGCATCCCAGAGCTTCCAGCTACCAAGACAAAATCATGAAAGCAAGCTGGACAAGGAAACAACAAACAAATAATTAACTAGCAGGGACTTAGCTTCTGCTGGAGTAGACAGGTCACCAGAAAGATCCAAGAGCGAACTGAACCAGTACAAGAACATTGACAGCTGGCATGGAGTAACGATCTGAGTGGAGTTAAATAGAGCAGCCAGCCAAGGAATAAACTATGTCACCTGTGGAAGGAACCTCAGAAGCAGCAGCTCCACTCACAGCCACCAGAGGGAGTCCATGGACAGAACTCGCCGAAGTACCATTCATGACCACAGGAGGGAGTTCGATAAGAGAATTCACAACAGTACCCCCCCCTTGAGGAGGGGTCACCGAACCCTCACCAGAGCCCCCAGGCCGATCAGGACGAGCCAAATGAAAGGCACGAACTAGATCGGCAGCATGAACATCAGAGGCAACAACCCAGGAATTATCTTCCTGACCATAACCCTTCCACTTGACCAGGTACTGGAGTTTCCGTCTCGAAATACGAGAATCCACAATCTTCTCCACCACATACTCCAACTCCCCCTCGACCAACACCGGGGCAGGAGGATCAACGGAGGGAACCATAGGCACCACGTATTTCCGCAATAACGACTTATGGAACATATTATGGATGGCAAAAGAAGATGGAAGGGCCAAACGAAATAACACAGGATTGAGAACTTCAGAAATCTTATACGGACCAATGAAACGAGGCTTAAACTTAGGAGAGGAAACCTTCATAGGAACATAACGAGACGACAACCAAACCAAATCCCCAACACGAAGTCGGGGACCAACCCAGCGCCGGCGGTTAGCGAAACGTTGAGCCTTCTCCTGGGACAATGTCAAATTGTCCACCACATGAGTCCAAATCTGCTGCAACCTGTCCACCACAGAATCCACACCAGGACAGTCCGAAGGCTCAACCTGCCCTGAAGAGAAACGAGGATGGAAACCAGAATTACAGAAAAAAGGCGAAACCAAAGTAGCCGAGCTGGCCCGATTATTAAGGGCGAACTCAGCCAAAGGCAAGAAGGACACCCAATCATCCTGATCAGCAGAAACAAAGCATCTCAGATATGTTTCCAAAGTCTGATTAGTTCGTTTGGTTTGGCCATTTGTCTGAGGATGGAAAGCCGAAGAAAAATACAAATCAATGCCCATCTTAGCACAAAAGGACCGCCAAAACCTCAAAACAAACTGGGAACCTCTGTCCGAGACGATGTTCTCCGGAATGCCATGCAAACGAACCACATGCTGGAAAAACAATGGCACCAAATCAGAGGAGGAAGGTAATTTAGACAAGGGTACCAAATGGACCATCTTAGAGAAGCGATCACAAACGACCCAAATGACCGACATCTTTTGAGAGACAGGGAGATCTGAAATAAAATCCATGGAAATATGCATCCAGGGCCCCTTCGGGACCAGCAAGGGCAAAAGCAACCCACTGGCACGAGAACAGCAGGGATTAGCCCGAGCACAAGTCCCACAGGACTGCACAAAAGAACGCACATTCCGTGACAATGAAGGCCACCAAAAGGATCTAGCCACCAAATCTCTGGTACCAAAGATTCCAGGATGACCAGCCAACACCGAACAATGAACCTCAGAGATAACTCTACTAGTCCATCCATCAGGGACAAACAATTTCTCCGCTGGACAACGGTCAGGTCTATCAGCCTGAAACTTCTGCAGCACCCGCCGCAAATCAGGGGAGATGGCAGACAAAATTACCCCCTCTTTGAGAATACCCGCCGGCTCAGGAACACCCGGAGAGTCAGGCACAAAACTCCTTGACAGGGCATCAGCCTTCACATTCTTAGAGCCCGGAAGGTACGAAACCACAAAATCAAAACGGGAGAAAAACAGCGACCATCGAGCCTGTCTAGGATCCAACCGTTTCGCAGACTCGAGATAAGTCAAATTCTTGTGATCCGTCAAGACCACCACACGATGCTTGGCTCCTTCAAGCCAATGTCGCCACTCCTCGAATGCCCACTTCATGGCCAACAACTCTCGATTGCCAACATCATAATTGCGCTCAGCAGGCGAGAGTTTTCTAGAAAAGAAGGCACATGGTTTCATCACCGAGCCATCAGAACTTCTTTGCGACAAAACAGCCCCTGCTCCAATCTCAGAAGCATCAACCTCGACCTGAAACGGGAGCGAAACATCTGGCTGACGCAACACAGGGGCAGAAGAAAAACGACGCTTCAACTCCTGAAAAGCCTCTACAGCCGCAGAGGACCAATTGACCACATCAGCACCTTTCTTGGTCAAATCAGTCAACGGTTTAGCAGCACTAGAAAAATTAGCGATGAAGCGACGGTAAAAATTAGCAAAGCCCAGGAACTTCTGCAGGCTCTTCACAGATGTCGGCTGAGTCCAATCATAAATGGCCTGAACTTTAACAGGGTCCATCTCGATAGTAGAAGGGGAAAAAATGAAACCCAAAAATGAAACCTTCTGAACTCCAAAGAGACATTTTGACCCCTTCACAAACAAGGAATTCGCACGAAGGACCTGGAACACCATTCTGACCTGCTTCACATGAGACTCCCAATCATCCGAAAAGACCAAAATATCATCCAAATATACAATCATAAATCTATCCAGGTACTTTCGGAAGATGTCATGCATAAAGGACTGAAACACAGATGGAGCATTAGAAAGCCCAAATGGCATAACCAGGTACTCAAAATGGCCCTCGGGCGTATTAAATGCTGTTTTCCATTCATCGCCCTGTTTAATTCGCACAAGATTATATGCCCCTCGAAGATCTATATTGGTGAACCAACTAGCCCCCTTAATCCGAGCAAACAAATCAGACAGCAGCGGCAAAGGGTACTGAAATTTGACTGTGATCTTATTAAGAAGGCGGTAATCAATACAAGGTCTCAAAGAACCATCCTTCTTGGCCACAAAAAAGAACCCTGCTCCCAACGGTGATGACGACGGGCGAATATGACCTTTCTCCAAGGATTCCTTTATATAACTCCGCATAGCGGCGTGCTCTGGCACAGATAAATTAAACAGTCGGCCCTTAGGAAACTAACTACCAGGAATCAAATTAATAGCAAAATCGCAATCCCTATGAGGAGGTAGGGCACTGGATTTGGGCTCATCAAATACATCCCGGTAATCTGACAAAAACTCAGGGACTTCAGAAGGAGTGGAAGGCGAAATTGACAGCAATGGAACATCACCATGTACCCCCTGACAACCCCAGCCGGACACAGACATAGATTTCCCATCCAATACTGGATTATGGACCTGTAGCCATGGCAACCCAAAAACGACCACATCATGCAGATTATGCAACACCAAAAAGCGAATATCCTCCTGATGTGCAGGAGTCATACACATGGTCAATTGAGTCCAGTACTGAGGCTTATTCTTGGCCAAAGGCGTAGTATCAATTCCTCTCAATGGAATAGGATACTGCAAAGGCTCCAAGAAAAAACCACAGCGCCTGGCAAACTCCAAGTCCATCAAATTCAGGGCAGCGCCTGAATCCACAAATGCCATAACAGAATAGGACAACAAAGAGCAAATCAGAGTAACGGACAAAAGAAATTTAGACTGTACCGTACCAATAGTGGCAGACCTAGCGAACCGCTTAGTGCGCTTAGGACAATCGGAGATAGCATGAGTGGAATCACCACGCAACAAAGAAATAATGATTTTTACTTGTTGAACGGGGTCACCAGAGGAGCGGGGTTTCAAAGCTAGAAACAGTTTACAATTATTTTTCAAATTCAGGAACTTAGATCTATCCCCAGAAAACAAATCAGGAATTGGAATTCTAGGCTCTAACATCAGATTCTGAACCACAAAATCTTGAATGTTTTGTACCCTTGCAGTGAGATGATCCACACAAGAGGACAGACCTTGAATGTCCATATCTACACCTGTGTCCTCAACCACCCAGAGGTTAAGGGGAAAAGAAAGACAAAACACACTGCAGAGAAAAAAAAATGGTCTCAGAACTTCTCTTATCCCTCTATTGAGATGCATTAATACTTTGGGACAGCTGTACTGTTATGGACCTGGTGGTTAGGAGCACCCGGAACGACCTGATGGTTAAACTCACACAGGACAAGCTCTGGGAAGTGGGAGCTCTGCTGACCGCAATCCCTAATCCTATCACACAACTAGAAATAGCCGTGGAGCGTACCTAACATTGCCTAGACGCCTCTTCACAGCCTAAGAGCTAACTAGCCCTAGAGATTGAAAATAAAGCCTACCTTGCCTCAGAGAAATTTCCCAAAGGAAAAGGCAGCCCCCCACATATATTGACTGTGAGTTAAGATGAAAGTCACAAACACAGAAATGAAACAGGTTTCAGCAAAGGGAGGCCAGACTTACTAAACAGACTGAGGATAGGAAAGGTATCTTTGTGGTCAGCACAAAAAACCACAAAAGACCACGCAGAGTGTGCAAAAAGGCCTCCGCACCGACTCACGGTGCGGAGGTGCCACTCTGCATCCCAGAGCTTCCAGCTAGCAAGACAAAATCATGAAAGCAAGCTGGACAAGGAAACAACGAACAAATAATTAACTAGCAGGGACTTAGCTTCTGCTGGAGTAGACAGGTCACCAGAAAGATCCAAGAGCGAACTGAACCAGTACAAGAACATTGACAGCTGGCATGAAGTAACGATCTGAGTGGAGTTAAATAGAGCAGCCAGCCAAGGAATAAACTATGTCACCTGTGGAAGGAACCTCAGAAGCAGCAGCTCCACTCACAGCCACCAGAGGGAGTCCATGGACAGAACTCGCCAAAGTACCATTCATGACCACAGGAGGGAGTTCGATAACAGAATTCACAACAATAGAGGTGTTGTTGGTCATTGTACAGAAGGAGGAGGTGAGCTGTGACATCACCTATTGTGAATGGTGGATCCTGTGTTATCTACTGCATGTAGAGGTGTTGTTGGTCATTGTACAGAAGGAGGAGGTGAGCTGTGACATCACCTATTGTGAATGGTGGATCCTGTGTTATCTACTGCATGTAGAGGTGTTGTTGGTCATTGTACAGAAGGAGGAGGTGAGCTGTGACATCACCTATTGTGAATGGTGGATCCTGTGTTATCTACTGTATATAGAGGTGTTATCATCAGTCATTGTACAGGAGGAGGAGGTGAGCTGTGATATCACCTATTGTGAGTGATGGATACTGTGTTATCTACTGTATATAGAGGTGTTATCAGTTAAATTTTGACAGCGGTATTTAAATCGCGCTTCCAGCCATCAGGCCGGAAATACGCGCACCGGTGACCCCCATCACGTGATTGGGGGTCATCGGTTCGTCGGCATGACAACCAGAGGTCTCCTTGAGACCTCTATGGTTGTCAGTGCGGGATTGTTATGAGCGCCACCAAGTGGTAGGCGCTCATAGCAAGTCAGTATATCTGCTACAGTATATAGAGGCGATCTGATCATTGCTTTTATGTAGAAGAGCTGATCGGGCTATGGCAACTTCTAGTCTTCTATGGAGACTATTGAAGCATGCCAAAAGTTAAAGAAAAATGTTTTTAAAAATATATATATATAAAAAATAAATTATGAAAGTTCAAATCACCCCCCTTTTTCCCCATTCAAAATAAAACAATAAAAAAATCAAACATACACATTTTTGGTATCGCCGAGTTCAGAATCACCTGATCTATCAATAAAAAAAAGGGTTAACCTGATCGCTAAATGATGTAGTGAGAAAAAAAGTCAAAACGCCAGAATTACTTTTTTTGGTCGCCGCAACATTGCACTAAAATGCAATAACTGGTGATCAAAAGATCATAACTGCACCAAAATGGTATCATTAAAAGTGTCAGCTAGGCACGCAAAAAATAAGCCCTCACCTGACCCCAGATCATGTAAAATGGAGACACTAGCGTGGGATTGTATTTTTGTTTTGCAATTTCACCGCACTTGGAATTTTTTTCCCGTTTTTTTAGTATATGACATGGAAAAACCAATGGTGTCGTTCAAAAGTAAAACTCGTCCCGCAAACAATAAGCCCTCACATAACCATATTGACGGAAAAATAAAAAAGTTATGGCTCTGGGAAGGAGGGGATCGAAGAACAAAAACACAAAACCGAAAAAAGCTCCAGGGTGAAGGGGTTAAACAATAAGTCATTTCGTGATGACATGTTCCCTTTATATACGGTATATATATATATATATATATATATATATATATATATATGCTGGTAAATCATATTTTACACTCAAATTTGGAGGGTTTATACCATAGTTTTTGCACAGTTCAACCACTCAATTGGGAATATGCATGAAAACTGAAGGAAAGGAATAGGGAATTACTTACCCATAGCAACCAATCCACCATGGAGTCTGACTGCTTGCTATGGTGGACATTTTCTCTTTGACTCTGCTCCATTGTGTTAGCCTTGATACCTGAGACCGCACAAACAACATGTAGACACATCGAGTCAGATTTTATGACTTGTTTGCTGTAACTAGACTGAAATGAATATGTCTCGCTTTCCTGGCATTGATTTTATTATTGGTTTACAAGAGATGTTCCCCACTAAAAGGAAGCACAGGATGAGGAATAACGTCTGTGAAACCAAATTAATTTCGCATTGCAGCTTTCCTCAGGATAGTCGCTTTGTTGTGACGCTCGAGTAGTTTCCTAATAGCCGCCTGTGGTTTATTATATAATACTGCACTTTATGGCATTTTTCGTCTTGTCCGAATCCACATCTTAAACGCTTCATCTTTACCTGAGCGTTAATCGACAATTTCTGTCTTGTTATACAGAGTAGTGATTATTACAGCCGCTCTCGATGGGTCGTGTCTCCTCCTACAGCTATTGCCAGACACTTACACAATATTCGATGATCCATTAATACTTCTTCTGCATTTCCTTTTCTATATTTCTTAATTTTACAGCCCCATTAATTCTGCAGACATCATCATCACTTTGCCCATTGAAGCCTCGCAATCTAGATCCCCTATCGGTATTTTCTTTTGGAGTGTGGGAGGAAACCGGAGAACACAGAGGAATTGGTGGGATTTAAACCCAGGACCCCAGTTTTGCAAAACCACTAAGCTATCATTTCATGTGGATCCTAATGTAAAACTCTCTACGCTCCTGAACTAATGGCTTCCATGTTGTCATGGTGGCTCATCTATGGTCTAGAAAGCTGAGGCTAGCTGATTTCCACTGCAGGGATTCCTAGTGGGGACTGGGAGGCATCTCCCATGGTGTCCATATGTCCTAAGGGGCCCTATATAACATACCTATCTCTTACGACGTCTCCATACACGTACTGATCACTCCTGTGTGCTCAATGAAAGAGCCACTGAAGCCACTGAGTGACATTTCCCATGGTGGACTGTTTCACTGTGAACATAAGAATTGTCATTCTAAAATCAGACATGCCAGATCTTTCTATCCCCCATCATCATCTGTTGGAGGATAGACAGGAGGAGGAGGCATTATTCTATCGGCTGAATGTACTGTACCTACATCGGCTTATTAAAATCGGCTGGCTGGCCATCTTGTACGCAAAAATGATGGGTCCTCCAGAGAGAGAGAAGCTTTTTGTAGCCATTTCTTGATGTGACTAACTAATGTATGTCTGAAATGACATGACTCTCAGGGTTCTCATTCATGAACCCAACATAGATGGAGGAATACCAGCTTTTGTTCAAGTGTCAAGTTCCCAATTTACATTAGACTAATGTCGGCCGACAGTCTAATGTATATGGGGATCTAGTTTGTCTGATTTCTGACTGCCAGGTCCTTTATTCTATCAGAAATACTGTAAGCCATTTCCAGAGATGTCTGGCAGCGTCTCTCTCTCGTAGAGAACTCAGAAGCGCTTGGCTGAAGGAGTGCTTGGTCAATCGAACACTCCTGTATATGGGAGAGATGCCAAACATGGCTGCCGGTCAAACAGTTGGCCAAACCATCATTTCGCCAACAGCCACCTAATGTGTATGGGGGCTTAAGTTAAGTATAATCATCTTGAAGTGATTCCTGTGTAAATTAATTAAATTTTGCCCATCAGAGGTGTAATGTGAAGTTTGCCGTAATACAAAATATGTAACATGCCCCCCACCTACTATATTCCGTAATATTATTGTCTAAATATGGGACAGAGGGGTCTTAGGCCTCCTTAAGCACCATGGCTTAACTGCGACTCTGCCCCCTTTTTTTGCTATCAACTTTACAGCTAGATACGTAAAGGTATATTTTACATTGTGCTTAAAATTGGTCATTTCAAATTGGAAACTCTGTAAACATTAAAAAAACTTCTTTCCACTTTTCTCAAGATAACAGATAATGTTTATTCTGTAAACCTAGTATTATCTTTGAGAGCCTGCTGGGGAAGCACTGAGGTATGTACTAAAGGAACAAGATGCTTTTCAGCTTTAATGGAAGCAAATCATATGTTTCACATAACTTGTTTTCGTCCCTGACCTGTACAAATTCTATAACAATAGCCCAAACTTTTTATAAAACTTTTTCCATTGTGTGCTAAATCCAGATGTGAACTGCCTTTTAAATTACACAAGAAAAAAAATATTTTTTGTCCTTTGAAGAGTAAACTTAATAGCACAAAACCAACCATCCATGATCAGGTTTCTCCAGGGTTGGACTGGTCCATCGAAAATACTAGAGAATCATCTGGTAGGGCGAGGTTCTGGCATAACAATAAGCCCTAGGAGAAGACAAAGTTGATTTGAAGCTCATTGGTCACTTGTAAAAATTACTCTTGTGCTTCTCACATTCCCATTGTGGTGATGGCATTGTGATATTCTGATACTCACTTTTTCTTTCAGAAGAGAACTGAATAGTTCCAAATACACTTTTTGGTGGAGAAAAGGGCCAGTAAACATCATTAAAGAGTTTAAGCTGATGTTTATACAAAATTAGGTTTGGACCAGAAGGCCTTATTTCATGTCAATGCATGGACTGACCATAGGTCTCCTGTCCAAAACGTAGTTTCATATACACATACATAAGGTAAGTTTGGTTCAGGAGACCCATGGTTAGTCCAGGCATTGTGGTTTGTATGTAGACCATAACATACAGTTGTCTGAACTTAGCCTCGCTGCTCCAAGAGGAAAAAAGTATTCCAATTCACACGATCTAGAATGAAAAATTCAATCTCGTATGACCCAAACTCTACAACCATTTTTTTATTAAAAGCCCAAGAATATGACTTTTTTTTATCAATATTCAAAAGTATGTGCACATGTAGAGAATGTCCAGCTTCAACGAATCCGTAAAAAAGAGTTTTCTTTATTCACAAACTTTAATCATAGAGGATACAGACTTCAGCACAAACCATATGGGTAAGAATCTCAACGCGTTTCTGGAGACTAAGCTCCCTTAGAAAACTCTTTTTTACGGATTCGGTGAAGCTGGACATTCTCTTCTTTTTTGGACTTTATACACTTGGACACAGCGGGTCCGTGCTCCCAAAGATTGGTTTATGCATCACGGGTGAGCTGGTTTATATTCCTTCTTTCTATGTTCCTTCTTTCAGATACACCTAGACCTTCACAGAATAAAAAGTATTTTGGATCATCTCATAATGTGTCCACAAAAAAATAGTTCTGATCTAATCTACTAGATAAAGGCTTCACTTAGTCCATTTTGTAGCTTGTATCTATAGAGTTCTCCAAAGCCTTTGCTGAATCCAAACTTCAAAATTTTAGTTGTCCAGTTTCCATGATCATAAAAAGCTTCCGAAAATTGGGTAACTCCAATAATCCCAGATTGACTGATTGGTCAATACTATTTTCATGGATGATATGCACCATGAATTCTTCCGATTACTTCTACTTGGTCTGTAAAATTCACTTATAGGCTACGATATAATTGGAACCTAGCTTTATGGTATTGTAGCTATGTGTATATATTACGAATCATTATGTTAATATGTGCATGCTGAAAAGAATCCATTATTTTAGCTTGACACAATCTTTACTAATTAAATATGTGTTACTTTGAATCTTGCAAATCTCATAAAATTTGCAACAATTTTCACGCTTTCCACCTGACAACAAGTGTCACCATCTGCAAAAAAAAATCAAATGAGGTTTTTCTAACGATAACTAACACATGGTTAATACGCTGATATTTCAGGTGCCAAGCCTGCCCCAGGTATTTGTTTCGAGAGAGTGAACTCTGCAGGAGATCCCTATGGAAACTGCGGGAAAGACACTGCTGGATCTTTTATGAAGTGTGAAAGCCGGTAGGTTTAGTTTTATGTTTCTGCCTAGATTATGAGATAATGGTCATTGAGGGTGATTTTAGATTTCATGGTGTGGAACAAAATCCCGTTGTGTTTGTTTTTTAAGGGATGCCAAGTGTGGAAAAATACAGTGTCAAGGTGGAGCAAGCCGGCCCGTAATTGGCACTAATGCTGTGTCCATAGAAACTAACATCCCCCTGCAAGAAGGCGGCAAAATTCTGTGTCGGGGTACCCATGTATATCTGGGGGATGACATGCCTGACCCAGGACTAGTGCTGGCCGGGACAAAATGCGGACATGGAAAAGTAAGTGTGACCAAAAAATGTATTATTCGCTCTGAAGTTTTTATTGTAGCCCATAATGATTACCGTATATTTGCATTTTTTCAGAAAATTTTCAAATTCTGAATTTTAATTTGATTCTTTAAAGGTCACAAAACTGTGCATCAAAGGGAATTTTAAAAAGTTGTCCCACGATTAAATATGACATTTCTCAGTTAGATGACACAAAGCATGTCCCTAAGATCAGGTCTTTTTAGACTTTTTCAACCTGAGCCTTACCATTGGTCATGGTAAATGCTAAATTTTGAAAACTTTTCTCAGTTTATCTTGAAAATTTGTTCTCTGAAAAAAAAGTGAACTACAGAAAACTGTGTGTCCAACTGAACTTCACCACTCTAGGTGGATGGAAATTTGGATAAATTGCTCAACTTATGAATATGCTGGACTTATAAATTATGTCTCCGGTGTATTTTCTGATCACCTCTTGTCGCCAAATATCACAATATTTTTTTTGTGGAATTTTGTCTGATATAAGAAGGCAGCGAATTCTGGTGACAGATCCGCTATAAATATTCATTTTGTGAACTTGAAGTTTTAACAGAGATTTGTTAGATGGGTGAAGTTGATGCATCATTTCCAAGTTCCTTTTATTTTCTTTTGAAGACGTTTATTTCTTCCTGCCGGGATGCATTTTTCATGGGCATTATCTGTCTTTCGGAATGGATGTTTTCTTGGATTCTTTTCTCCGCTGAGCATAAAATGCGATCATTTTAGACAAAACTAAGACATTGTTCACGCTCTAATGTGGAGACCTGCTCAGACCGGCCTGCCGGATAATCCGGGCACACAGTGGTGCCTGCTGTATCTAAATAAAGCGGCCGTGCCAAGATAATTAGCTCTGTATGGACCAGTTTTCTACAGGTATAGCTTATGGATAAACCAAAAAAGAAAAATAAATGGTGCTACAAAATATCTCACAAATGTATCCAACGTTTATTAAATACAAAATACACAGGAAATTAATTAAAGTGCAGAATAATTTAATGAGGGCTAACAACAAATTACCCATGGCTATAGATAGTATATCATTGGTATTATCTAATACCTATTGCAATATATTTGTGGTTAGTATATACAGTGCAGACCAAAAGTTTGGACACACCTTCTCATTTAAAGATTTTTCTGTATTTTCATGACTATGAAAATTGTAAATTCACACTGAAGACATCAAAACTATGAATTAACACATGTGGAATTATATACTTAACAAAAAAAGTGTGAAACAACTGAAAATATGTCTTATATTCTAGGTTCTTCAAAGTAGCCACCTTTTGCTTTGATGACTGCTTTGCACACTCTTGGCATTTTCTTGATGAGCTTCAAGAGGTAGTCCCCGGGAATGGTTTTCACTTCACAGGTGTGCCCTGTCAGGTTTAATAAGTGGGATTTCTTGCCTTATAAATGGGGTTGGAACCATCAGTTGTGTTGTGCAGAAGTCTGGTGGATACACAGCTGATAGTCCTACTGAAGAGACTGTTAGAATTTGTATTATGGCAAGAAAAAAGCAGCTAAGTAAAGAAAAACGAGTGGCCAATGAAATAAACGTCAGTCAGTCCAAAAAATTGGGCAAACTTTGAAAGTGTCCCCAAGTGCAGTAGCAAAAACCATCAAGCGCTACAAAGAAACTGGCTGACATGAGGACCGCCCCAGGATAGGAAGACCAAGAGTCAACAGGCCTTCATGGTAAAATAGCTGCCAGGAAACCACTGCTAAAAACAGACAACAAGCAGAAGAGACTTGTTTGGGCTAAAGAACACAAGGAATGGACATTAGACCAGTGGAAATCTGTGCTTTGGTCTGATGAGTCCAAATTTGAGATCTTTGGTTCCAACCACCGTGTCTTGGTGTGACGCAGAAAAGGTGAACGGATGGACTCTACATGCCTGGTTCCCACCGTGAAGCATGGAGGAGGAGGTGTGATGGTGGGGGGGTGCTTTGCTGGTGACACTGTTGGGGATTTATTCAAAATCGAAGGCATACTGAACCAGCATGGCTACCACAGCATCTTGCACCGGCATGCTATTCCATCTGGTTTGCGTTTAGTTGGACCATCATTTATTTTTCAACAGGACAATGACCCCAAACACACCTCCAGGCTGTGTAAGGGCTATTTGACCAAGAAGGAGAGTGATGAGGTGCTACACCAGATGACCTGGCCTCCACAGTCACCAGACCTGAACCCAATCGAGATGTTTGGGGTGAGCTGGACCGCAGAGTGAAGGCAAAAGGGCCAACAAGTGCGAAGCATCACTGGGAATTCCTTCAAGATTGTTGGAAGACCATTCCCGGTGACTACCTCTTGAAGCTCATCAAGAGAATGCCAAGAGTGTACAAAGCAGTCATCAAAGCAAAAGGTGGCTACTTTGAAGAACCTAGAATATAAGACATAATTTCAGTTGTTTCACTTTTTTGTTAAGCATATAATTCCACATGTGTTAATTCATAGTTTTGATGCCTTCAGTGTGAATGGACAATTTTCATAGTCATGAAAATACAGAAAAATCTTTAAATGAGAAGGTGTGTCCAAACTTTTGGTTTGTATTGTACATCTATAAAAAGAATATAGGTTACAAACTTGCATAATAATAATGTGGAGCCCTGTTAGGTGTGTAGCTGTATGTTTCACCCGGCTTCCTCAGGGGCCATGAAATATTTTGTAGCACCATTTACTTTTCTTTTTTACTTTATCTATTGATATGCATTTCTTTTCAGCCTGATACCTTTGGCAATAGGAATATTGGTTGGTTTTCCAATGGTATAGCTTATGCAGACTTTAAAGCTGGTAATTCTGCATGTATATTAATAAAGATCCATGAATGTCAAGTCTTTAACCATTTACTAAACTACTTCAGGACGCATGACCAATAAAGACTACAAGTACAACAACAGATAAAATGTCATCGTCCCTGACCATGTTTGCCTACTAAGGAGATGGCAAAGATTGACTTCTGAATTCTAGTGCTGAAGAGGTCCGCATTTCATCTAGTGGCCACTTCTAACCAGGTAATTGCAGTAACAGGTATTGGTCATAGTCCATGAGCCTTGAGTGCGGGAACAAGACTGCAGAGGTTATTTGAGATTGTTTTCCATGGGCAATGTTGATGCGCCCAAGATACATGACCGGTAGTAACCTGTGAAGTCTCGATCTCGTGGTCATGGCTCACAGCAATGAAGTGACAGCAAGAAAGACTGCAGAGGTTACGCAAGATCATTTCTCACAGGAGATGACGTTACGCCCGTGAGAAATGACCGCGCGTAACCGCGGTTCTCACGGTAGCTCGAGTACTGAACTGGTGAGTGCCGGAGAGCCGCGTGCCAAACTGCAGTCGTTCATCAGTCTGGCGCTGGCACTGTGCAGCATGAGAACCAGCTGCTATGAACTCAGGTGACTGCTATGAAGTAAGGTTACTGCAGTTCATAGGCCGGGTCACACAGAGTTTACCGTGAGAACCATCGCCTGTGACCTGCGGTAACCTTAATTACATCACCGCTCGTCACTGCAGCTTTGTCTTCACGCTAAGCTCAGTGTGCTCCAGCTATCGTGGTTGTAGCAGAGCCGGCGATTGCCTCGGGACGTCATCATTATGGATTAACGGTGGACAGGTGAGGACCACTTTGATTTTTTTATGTTTATGTTAATAAATGGTTAAACCAGGGAATGTGTGGGGGAGTCTTTATTAAAAAAAAATGTTTATTCCTGTGTGTATTTTTTATTTTAACTTATTGGTTTAGTAAAGAGGGTGTCTGATAGACACCTCTCCATTACTAACCTATGGGCTTGATGTCAGTTGACATTACAAAGCCGACATCAACCCCATAAACATTTGCCCCGCTTACCAACGCACAAGGGCAAATGGGAAGAGCCGAGGCTAAGCGCCAGAATTGGGACCTCTAATGGATACGCCATTTCTGGGGCAGCTGAGGGCTGGTGGGCTGAGGGCTGTTGTTATTAATCTGGAAGGAGGCCAATATCCATGGTCCCTTCCCAGCCTATTAAGATCAGCCCGCAGCTGTCTTCTTTCCACATTTGTTTGCAGGGCAATTGTCCTGCTCTTACCCCCATTTTGCTTCCTTTTGCAGCCCCAAAGCCCTTACTACGACCACTTCACAGCCATTTTATAGTACAAAAGTTTGGGTCCCCATTGACTTCTATTGGGTTTGGGGTCAAGTTCAACTTCCGTGGGTTCGCTCATCCTTGATGCCTCTATGTCCATTTATTGGTGAATTCACTTGTAAATATCATGTCATTAAATATCTTATTCATAGTATTGATGAGAAGGGACTAAATTATCAGCTGCCAGATGGGGAAGGAGACTGATTATGTCCAGACATACGAATAGCAGCACAGAGGGGGTCACATGGAAGCAAATAATTAAGAAAAGGATTGTTTTTATTCTACAAAATTGTAAATGACTTTTAAAACAACTGACAACAACCTTTAAGCAATTGTGAGGTTGAAAATAACCCCTGTAAAGAAATATTCCAAGCAAGAACTGGTACACTGTGGTATGCCTAGTGTGGGGCCTGAGAGGGCAGTGCATGATATGGGATTCTGTCTTTGGTGCGTCATGAAATCTTGTGTTATACTGCGTCCCCCTAGATCCCTGGACTAGGCATATCACAGTGTATAAGAATAACTGGAGTATTCCTTTAAGACTTCTACAGGCTCTGCCAAATATTTTGGTCTGCAAGCTAGGAACATTAAAAATGCAGATTTTTACATGGTAGTAGGTGTCTGAGGTCTGCACAGAGGATTGTCCAAGGCCTATTGGCACTTGGAATTGATTTCCTCTGCCAGAAAATGATGGGTAAGCGTTAGCGTGGCCGGTGGTATCATTTTTACAGTCGCAGGAACAGAGTCTAGAAGATTAGATTTGTACAGGAATAACTTTTGCCTTTTTATGATTTCCCGGCTAAGATTTTTCCAAATAATGATCATATAAAATGGTGTATATCATCATAAATCAGGCCTGGCTCGAGTATAATACACATGGTACAGGAACCGCATTGCTGAAAACTTTGTCCCATAGCCACGCTTCTTCCGTTGTGGACCCTCCGCAGGAGTAACCGTTTGCAAACTTCACTTTCAAGGAATATTTGCAAGAGCCTGAGAGGTGTGCCCAGTCTTCTGTGGCTCTGGTTGGTCTGCCCTTAATTCAGGAGAGAGGGGACACAATGGACGTAATCAAAGTAAACCCTTATTATGACCCAACACCGGGCAGAAAGGCCTGATGATTGCTTCCCCTTCCCACTGTTTGCTAACAATGCAGTTCTTCTACAGAAGGGAGTTACGCACAGGGTCTTACCAACTTATAGCAAGGGAATGAAACCAAGGTGGTCTGGGCCCTTTGGTCTGTTACGGTGCTTCGCTGTCCTCTATGGTCCTTTCTGTGGTTAAGTATCTTTGCAGCGCCCCAGAGACCTGGTCGTTGCAGTAATGTCGCTCTGCCGCTAAGGGGAGTGATGGTACGTCTGATGGCACTAAAGGAGTTCATCTGACCAGGTATCTCCAACACACAGTACATTTCACACTCTGGTCACTAGGGGGAGCAAAGGGTTTTATTTATTAGGCCACTCCTGACACTGGTAAAACTAGGGGTTGGATAGGAAGTTAGAGAGAAGCTGACTGGGTTTTGTTCAGGCAACATCCCGTGGCAGGGGGTATTGCGGGGGAAGATTCAGGGGGGTCCCTGTCAGGTGTGGGAACCTGGCAGGTACCTAGCGACAAGGATAGAACGTTACGTGTCTGCGCTATCTGCGGCGGAATCCAAAGAAAGGACACGAAGCGAAGGATATTGTGGACAGTGAGAAACGAGATCAAAGCATGAAGGAGAGCCAGTAGGAGTCGTGCCCGGAGAATGGCAACATCCTACTGAGGCGCGTAGCCAGTGCCCGGAACACCGAGGAAGTAACTGACTTTATTCCTTACTTCAAATACCGCAGGACAGTTAATTATAGGTTGGCTGTCTACCTTACATCACCTAAGCAGACATAGGGGGCAACGCGTGGAGAGGGGCATCTCTAGGGTCCCGGAAGAGCTCCGAGCCTACCCGTCAAACGGGTGCGTCCTAGCCATAACAAACCTGGGGGACGGAGAATAGAAAGAACGAGAAAGAACTAGAAAGAACTGGAACGAACGAGAACAGAAGTTGTGAGGACTATCCCGAATGCTCAGCAGGGAAGCACTACAACACACAGGCGCTAGTGGTAGGCCACGATTTCCACCTGTAAAGGGAACTCTGGATGTGTCTTCGGACCGGCCGGTCTCAGACAGCCCTGTTAACAGTGCTCTGGATTGAGGATCCTGAAGTCTTCAGTAAAGAGGTAAAGAGACTGCAACCCTGTGTCCTCGTTATTGACTGCACCTCACACCATCACCACCTACATTACTGGGAAGCCCTGGGGACATACTTCACCTGTGGGAAGGTATACCATCTAGCTGCCATCACATCACCCCAGTGGACCCCAAGCAGCGTCGGTCACCCTGACCGAATACCACAGGTGGCGTCACGAAGCCTTAGCTGACTTTCATCATCCCTTTTATTGGACGCCCCTTAGCAGGGTCATGGACCGGGTCCAGCCACTGTGACATCCCCAGAACTGAGACAGAGAGGACCAGTACCGAGTAACCTGTGGCCCTGTGTCTGGGGGCGCTCCATCTTCATCATACATTTGTCATATTTTCTCATCTGCCACCATTTTTTCCACATAAATAAAGAGGTTTCCAGTGCTGCTAGACGTCATAGTGTCCTCATTGATTCCTCTTTGATTGCCAGAAGTCTTCTAGGCGGTGCTCATGATCCGAGAAGTCATGGGGTTCTCCTTGATTCCTCTTTGACATCCCAGAGGATGATTTTGGCTTAGCCAATGGTGAAGTCAGAAGCTTGGCGTGATGTCAATTCAGGTGGACTGGGCATGAATGTCGATGACTCTTTTGTCCTTTAGCGTCACCCAGATGACTCCTGGTACGTAATTTGCAAAAAAGCGCTTGTCCTTTATTATCTTTCTGCATAATAGTAAATATTGCTTTAACCACAAAACTCTGCTGACAGGTTCCCTTAAAGGTGCAGGTGATGAAGATCTTCAATATTGACTACATATACTATACAGATTAACGAAATATTGGCAGCAGTAGTGAATGAATATACTAATCTTGTGGGAGGCAGCTTAAAACATTGGGCATGTTGAAATCCAGCTGCCCAATCCTAAACATCTGGACCTAGAAGAAAGTTTGGAGCCCTCCATGGACATTAGATTATCAGATGGTCCTGCTGAAATCATCATGTTTTTGGTTACCAAATGTGTCTAGCCAACTTTGTTTTTAGAGGTGGTGAGAACGTTTGCAGAGATTCCCCCAACACAGATCCTAACAGTGTGCTGAATCAACCCACGTACCAGGTGCAAAAAGGTGATGTAGTGTCCAACGGAAGGGCCTCCTCTTTGTAGCTTGATGGTTCACCACTATTTGCACTACGTATGCCACAATTTTTCATATTAAAGACAACTAGATTTTTGATCATGTATTATATTTTCATTGCCTTTTCCTTTCCCTTTAGATCTGTCTCAATCGCCAGTGTCAGAACATCAGCGTATTTGGCGTCCACGACTGTGCAGTTAAATGCCACGGACACGGAGTAAGTTTTCCAATCCAGGGTTTTTAGATGTTTGGCAGGATGGACGGATAATTGGAAAGTGGTGCCCGCTGAATGATAGCAATGTTTCTCTGCACATTTAATCACGGGACATACTCACTTATCGCATTTGGCTATTATAAGCAAATGATTAACTGGAGCCGAGTAATGAAATGATAACGTGACAATGGAAGGGCTCGCACTGCTACAACACGATCATTTCCATATAATGCTAATATGGACGCTGATAAGAAGTTACACTCTCATAATGGAGCTGGTTGCATTTTCATTTTTCTACGGCTTATCTTTTCATTCTCCAAAACTCTTTGAGAGTGTATGTCCTTGAGTCTCCTATGAAGCTTCTCTATAGGAGGAGCAGGGCATACGTAGACGAGAGGGTGTCCAAAGCCTAGAACAAACTTATTATGGTGCCAGGTTTTGCCAACAAGGACAAATGGGCTTTTTTTCATGACCCATTGTCTAATATTCCGCTTTGTTTGCTAATAATGCAGCTGCCTTCTAGAGAAATTATGACCAACAAAGACTAGTCTCAAAGGGCGTAACTATTGTGGGAACATGGGTTGCAGTTACACCATGACCCCGGAGCCTAGGATCCCAACAGGTACCTTTGGTCCATGGAAGAACACTAATTAGGACTTTTGCTACCTTGGGGCAAAGTTAGAGATTTTGCATTGGTATCCAAGAGCTTCATTGTTGTGAATTCTGTTGTCGGGCTCCCTCCTGTGGTCATGAATGGTACTTCACCTGGTTCTGTCCATGGACTTCCTCTGGTGGGTGTTTCTGAGTTTCACAGGTGACGAGGTTAATTCGTTAGCTGCTGCTCTATTTAACTCCACTTAGATCTTTGCTCCATGCCACCTGTCAATGTTCCAGTATTGGTCTAGTTCACTCCTGGATCGTTCTTGTGACCTGTCTTCCCATCAGAAGCTAAGTTCCAGCTTGTATTTCTTGGGTTTGCTATTTTTCTGTCCAGCTTGCTATTTAATTTGTTGTCTTGCTTGCTGGAAGCTCTGGGACGCAGAGGGAGCGCCTCCGCACCGTGAGTCTGTGCGGAGGGTCTTTTTGCGCCCTCTGCATGGTCTTTTTGTAGGTTTTTGTGCTGACCACAAAGTAACCTTTCCTATCCTCGGTCTGTTCAGTAAGTCGGGCCTCACTTTGCTAAATCTATTTCATCTCTGTGTTTGTATTTTCATCTTTACTCACCGTCATTATATGTGGGGGGCTGCCTTTTCCTTTGGGGAATTTCTCTGAGGCAAGGTAGGCTTTATTTTTCTATCTTCAGGGCTAGCTAGTTTCTTAGGCTGTGCCGAGTTGCATAGGGAGCGTTAGGCGCAATCCACGGCTATTTCTAGTGTGTTTGATAGGTTCAGGGATTGCGGTCAGCAGAGTTCCCACGTCCCAGAGCTCGTCCTTATTATCAGTAACTATCAGTTCATTCCGTGTGCTCTTAACCACCAGGTCCATTATTGTCCTGACCACCAGGTCATAACAGTACAGGTGGCCCAAAGTACTAATGCATCTCAATAGAGGGATAAGAGAAGTTCTGAGACCATTTTTTTTTCTTTGCAGTGTGTTTTGTCTCTATTTTCCCCTTTACCTCTGGGTGGTTCAGGACACTGGTGTAAACATGGACATTCAAGGTCTGTCCTCTTGGATGGATAATCTCACTACAAGGGTACAAAACATTCAAGATTTTGTGGTTCAGAATCCGATGTCAGAGCCTAGGATTCCAATCCCTGATTTGTTTTTTGGTGATAGATCTAAGTTATTGAATTTCAAAAATAATAGTAAATTGTTTCTTGCCTTGAAACCTCGCTCCTCAGGTGACCCTGTTCAACAAGTAAAGATCATTATTTCTTTGCTACGTGGTGACCCTCAAGACTGGGCATTTTCCCTTGCGCCAGGAGATCCGGCATTGCGTGATGTTGATGCGTTTTTCCTGGCGCTTGGATTGCTTTATGACGAACCTAATTCAGTGGATCAGGCAGAGAAAAATCTTGCTGGCTCTGTGTCAGGGTCAGGATGAAGCGGAGATATATTGTCAGAAGTTTAGAAAGTGGTCTGTGCTCACTCAGTGGAATGAATGTGCCCTGGCAGCAATCTTCAGAAAGGGTCTCTCTGAAGCCCTTAAGGATGTCATGGTGGGGTTTCCCATGCCTGCTGGTCTGAATGAGTCTATGTCCTTGGCCATTCAGATCGATCGACGCTTGCGTGAGCGTAAAGCTGTGCACCATTTGGCAGTACTATCTGAGCATGGGCCTGAGCCTATGCAATGTGATAGGACTTTGACCAGAGCTGAACGGCAAGAACACAGACGTCGGAATGGGCTATGTTTTTTCTGTGGTGATTCCACTCATGCTATCTCCGATTGTCCTAAGCGCACTAAGTGGTTCGCTAGGTCTGCCACCATTGGTACGGTACAGTCTAAATTTCTATTGTCTGTTACTCTGATTTGCTCTTTGTCATCCTATTCTGTTATGGCATTTGTGGATTCAGGCGCAGCCCTGAATTTGATGGACTTGGAGTATGCTAGGCGCTGTGGTATTTTCTTGGAGCCCTTGCAGTATCCTATTCCATTGAGAGGAATTGATGCTACACCTTTGGCCAAGAATAAGCCTCAGTATTGGACCCAATTGACCATGTGCATGGCTCCTGCACATCAGGAGGATATCCGCTTTCTGGTGTTGCATAATCTGCATGATGTGGTCGTTTTGGGGTTGCCATGGCTACAGGTTCATAATCCAGTATTGGACTGGAAATCTATGTCTGTGTCCAGCTGGGGTTGCCAGGGGGTACATGGTGATGTTCCATTTTTGTCTATTTCATCTTCCACTCCTTCTGAAGTTCCACAGTTTTTGTCGGATTATCGGGATGTATTTGATGAGCCCAAAGCCAGTGCCCTACCTCCTCATAGGGATTGCGATTGTGCAATTAATTTGATTCCTGGTAGTAAGTTTCCTAAGGGCCGATTGTTCAATTTATCTGTGCCAGAACACGCCGCTATGCGGAGTTATATAAAGGAATCCTTGGAGAAAGGCCATATTCGCCCGTCGTCATCACCGTTAGGAGCAGGGTTCTTTTTTGTGGCCAAGAAGGATGGTTCTTTGAGACCTTGTATTGATTACCGCCTTCTTAATAAGATCACAGTCAAATTTCAGTATCCTTTGCCGTTGCTGTCTGATTTGTTTGCTCGTATTAAAGGGGCTAGTTGGTTCACCAAGATAGATCTTCGAGGGGCGTATAATCTTGTGCGTATTAAACAAGGCGATGAATGGAAAACAGCATTTAATACACCCGAGGGCCATTTTGAGTACCTGGTTATGCCATTCGGGCTTTCCAGTGCTCCATCAGTATTTCAGTCCTTTATGCATGACATCTTCCGAGAGTACCTGGATAAATTCCTGATTGTGTATTTGGATGATATTTTGGTCTTTTCGGATGATTGGGAGTCTCATGTGAAGCAGGTCAGAATGGTGTTCCAGGTCCTTCGTGCGAAATCCTTGTTTGTGAAGGGGTCAAAGTGTCTCTTTGGAGTTCAGAAGGTTTCATTTTTTGGGTTCATTTTTTCCCCTTCTACTATCGAGATGGACCCTGTTAAAGTCCAGGCCATTTACGATTGGACTCAGCCGACATCTGTGAAGAGCCTGCAAAAGTTCCTGAGCTTTGCTAATTTTTATCGGCGCTTCATCGCTAATTTTTCTACTGTTGCTAAACCCTTGACTGATTTGACCAAGAAGGGTGCTGATGTGGTCAATTGGTCTTCTGCGGCTGTAGAGGCTTTTCAGGAGTTGAAGCGTTGTTTTTCTTCTGCCCCTGTGTTGTGCCAGCCAGATGTTTCGCTTCCGTTTCAGGTTGAGGTTGATGCTTCTGAGATTGGAGCAGGGGCTGTTTTGTCGCAGAGAAGTTCTGATGGCTCGGTGATGAAGCCATGTGCTTTCTTTTCTAGAAAGTTTTCGCCTGCTGAGCGTAACTATGATGTTGGTAATCATGAATTGTTGGCCATGAAGTGGGCATTCGAGGAGTGGCGTCATTGGCTGGAAGGAGCCAAGCATCGTGTGGTGGTCTTGACAGATCACAAGAATTTGACTTATCTTGAGTCTGCCAAATGGTTGAATCCGAGACAGGCTCGATGGTCGTTATTTTTCTCCCGTTTTGATTTTGTGGTTTCGTACCTTCCAGGCTCTAAGAATGTGAAGGCTGATGCCCTGTCAAGGAGTTTTGTGCCTGACTCTCCGGGTGTTCCTGAGCCGGCGGGTATTCTCAAAGAGGGGGTAATTTTGTCTGCCATCTCCCCTGATTTGCGGCGGGTGCTGCAAAAATTTCAGGCTGATAGACCTGACCGTTGTCCAGCGGAGAAATTGTTTGTCCCTGATGGATGGACTAGTAGAGTTATCTCTGAGGTTCATTGTTCGGTGTTGGCTGGGCATCCTGGAATCTTTGGTACCAGAGATTTGGTGGCTAGATCCTTCTGGTGGCCGTCTTTGTCGCGGGATGTGCGTTCTTTTGTGCAGTCCTGTGGGACTTGTGCTCGGGCTAAGCCCTGCTGTTCTCGTGCCAGTGGGTTGCTTTTGCCCTTGCCGGTCCCGAAGAGCCCCTGGACGCATATTTCTATGGATTTTATTTCGGATCTCCCCGTCTCTCAAAAGATATCGGTCATTTGGGTGGTTTGTGATCGCTTTTATAAGATGGTCCATTTGGTACCTTTGTCTAAATTGCCTTCCTCCTCTGATTTGGTGCCATTATTTTTCCAGCATGTGGTTCGTTTACATGGTATCCCGGAGAGCATCGTTTCTGACAGAGGTTCCCAGTTTGTTTCAAGGTTTTGGCGATCCTTTTGTGCTAGGATGGGCATTGATTTGTCTTTTTCCTCGGCTTTCCATCCTCAGACAAATGGCCAAACCGAACGAACTAATCAAACTTTGGAAACATATCTGAGATGCTTTGTTTCTGCTGATCAAGATGATTGGGTGTCCTTTTTGCCGTTGGCTGAGTTCGCCCTTAATAATCGGGCCAGCTCGGCTACTTTTGTTTCGCCGTTTTTCTGCAATTCTGGTTTCCATCCTCGTTTCTCTTCAGGGCAGGTTGAGTCTTCAGACTGTCCTGGTGTAGATACTGTGGTGGATAGGTTGCAGCAGATTTGGACTCATGTGGTGGACAATTTGACATTGTCCCAGGAGAAGGCTCAACGTTTCACTAACCGCCGGCGCTGTGTGGGTCCCATACTTCGTGTTGGGGATTTGGTTTGGTTGTCGTCTCGTTATGTTCCTATGAAGGTATCCTCTCCTAAGTTTAAGCCTCGTTTCATTGGTCCGTATAAGATTTCTGAGGTTATCAATCCTGTGTCATTTCGTTTGGCCCTTCCTGCTTCTTTTGCCATCCATAATGTGTTCCATAGGTCGTTATTGCGGAGATACGTGGCGCCTGTGGTTCCATCCGTTGATCCTCCTGCCCCGGTGTTAGTTGAGGGGGAGTTGGAGTATGTGGTGGAGAAGATTTTGGATTCTCGTGTTTCGAGACGGAAACTCCAGTACCTGGTCAAGTGGAAGGGTTATGGTCAGGAAGATAATTCCTGGGTTTTTGCCTCTGATGTTCATGCTGCCGATCTGGTTCGTGCCTTTCATTTGGCTCATCCTGGTCGGCCTGGGGGCTCTGGTGAGGGTTCGGTGACCCCTCCTCAAGGGGGGGGTACTGTTGTGAATTCTGTTGTCGGGCTCCCTCCTGTGGTCATGAATGGTACTTCAGCTGGTTCTGTCCATGGACTTCCTCTGGTGGGTGTTTCTGAGTTTCACAGGTGACAAGGTTAATTCGTTAGCTGCTGCTCTATTTAACTCCACTTAGATCTTTGCTCCATGCCACCTGTCAATGTTCCAGTATTGGTCTAGTTCACTCCTTGATCGTTCTTGTGACCTGTCTTCCCATCAGAAGCTAAGTTCCAGCTTGTATTTCTTGGGTTTGCTTTTTTTCTGTCCAGCTTGCTATTTAATTTGTTGTCTTGCTTGCTGGAAGCTCTGGGACGCAGAGGGAGCGCCTCCGCACCGTGAGTCGGTGCGGAGGGTCTTTTTGCGCCCTCTGCGTGGTCTTTTTGTAGGTTTTTGTGCTGACCGCAAAGTAACCTTTCCTATCCTCGGTCTGTTCAGTAAGTCGGGCCTCACTTTGCTAAATCTATTTCATCTCTGTGTTTGTATTTTCATCTTTACTCACCGTCATTATATGTGGGGGGCTGCCTTTTCCTTTGGGGAATTTCTCTGAGGCAAGGTAGGCTTTATTTTTCTATCTTCAGGGCTAGCTAGTTTCTTAGGCTGTGCCGAGTTGCATAGGGAGCGTTAGGTGCAATCCACGGCTATTTCTAGTGTGTTTGATAGGTTCAGGGATTGCGGTCAGCAGAGTTCCCACGTCCCAGAGCTCGTCCTTATTATCAGTAACTATCAGTTCATTCCGTGTGCTCTTAACAACCAGGTCCATTATTGTCCTGACCACCAGGTCATAACACTTCATGTTACACCATCAACTAGACCTCCTCTCGCTCAATAGTAGGCATATTGTCTTCATTATATAGTTCATCAGAATTTAAAACCCTATCTTAAGTGAGACAACCCCTTTACCATAGGGTGGCCATAGGAAAACATTTCTTCTCGCCAACACTAATGGTTCTACCATATGGTCTACAAGTTACAGGTGGACAGCACGGTGGATCAATGGTCAACATTGTTGGGTTGGAATTTGCATGGAGTTTGCCTGTTTTTCTCCTGGGTCCAGTTTTCTCCAATACCCCAAAACTTTGATTGATTGGGCCCCTAGTATAGATTTTACATCAGGATCCAGGAGCTTCAATTTATACCAATACTTAAGTTCTTTTCAGGTCTAGTTCTTCTCGTTCCCGGCGAGGATGAAGGTTCATACACACAAACCGAATGTATACAGCATTTACTCCAAGATATTAAAATGCTTTTGCGTGAAATGAAGCGCGCGCATTAAATACCGGATTAAACGGAATAGTTGAATATGTTTGAGTAATAGAAAAGTGGAATAGCGTTCCATATAGCTAATAAATAAATATAGAGATAATAACTTAAAAGTCATTTCGGGGACCACATGCCGAGCAGGTGAGCACCACACTGTCTTGGTTGACTTTGAAGCAAATTTCTCATCATGGCATCTAGCGTATGTCTTGGAAATGCATATTTTACTCTCAATTTAGATGTTCCTTTTTGCATAAATGCTAAACTATAGTACAGAGAGCCTACTGCAGTGTACCAGGAAAGAAAGAAACGGTAAACGAGACTTTACGTATTGTATTAATAGAAAGAAATCGGCAAAGTACATGGAAGTAACAGTCTGTGAGTCACTCCAGTGTGAAGTCTGTCTGTAAAAATCGTATTGAAAGTTGATGCATAGAAATCGCATCATACATAAAACATGGCTGTACTGATCCAGCAGAGCACCACAGGTCAGAGCCCAAGATCTAGTGCCAGAATGTGTCCCAATGATCTGACGAAATGCATCACCTCCTCCTCCTGTACAATGACTGATACCATCTCTATATACAGTAGATAACACAGGATCCTCCATTCACAATAGGTGATGTCACAGCTCACCTCCTCCCTCTCCTGTACAATGACTGATAACACCTCTATATACAGTAGATAACACAGGATCTACCATTCACAATAGGTGATGTCACAGCTCACCTCCTCCTCCTGTACAATGACTGATAACACCTCTATATACAGCAGATAACACAGGATCCACCATTCACAATAGGTGATATCACAGCTCACCTCCTCCTCCTTCTGTACAATGGCAGATAACATCTCTATATACAGTAGATGACACAGGATCTACCATTCACAATAGATGATGTCACAGCTCACCTCCTCCTCCTGTACAATGACTGATAACACCTCTATATACAGTAGATAACACAGGATCCACCATTCACAAAAGATGATGTCACAGCTCACCTCATCCTGTGCAATGACTGAAAACACCTCTATTTACAATAGATCACACAGGATCCAGTAGTCACAACTCACCTCCTCTTGTACAATGACCTCTACACATCATAGAATAAGCATGAACATCTCCATTCTACAGGTTCTTATGGTCCTTCTATAAAGCATCTATAAATGCTGTTAACTGCAACTTAGGCAAAAAACAGAAAAAAAAATAAAAAAATAAAACAAAATGAAAAAAAGAAGGATACGTGCCAGTATCTGGTTGAAACTTTTAAAAATAACACAGGTGATACATTCCCTTTAAGGTTGTGCTCAGGCTCACAAATTAGGTATTTGCATCAAAGGCAGAAGGTTTTAAATTAAATTCTAGGCTAGATTCATTTTCTTGAGCAAATTTTCATTAACATTTCAATGTTCTAACATTATCATTTTACTTCAAAGGCAGAAAAGTTTAAATGTAAAACGTAGATGAATAATTCCGACACTAGATAACGATATTAGAAAAGTCTGAGAATAAAACTTCCCGTCACTGTCTGAAGCCTGAGAAGTGGATCACGATCAACAAAATGGTCTGCAACCTGCACCTGTCCAGCTGTTAAAGAGCCACGCCGGCGTTTTATTTTTGCCTCGACCTTTAGCAATTAGCAGTGTGTGTACAGTAAGTGCATTACAATGAGTAGTGGTTGCCGTCTTCTGCCGTTTCAAGCGCTGCTCCGATGCTCTTCTGAATCATATGTCTGCCACTGTGACCATCCGGCTCACACAACGTTTGCTGCGTGGACCACAATTCATTTTCTCAATGTAAATCTATGAGACTCTGAACAAGGCTAACTTTAAGAAAGGAATTAATCTTCTGTGGTGTGAGCCGGCAAGAAAGAGCAAAGATCTGTGGTCACATGTTGCAGCAGAGGCAAGGTGCAGCGATGGAAACGGTAGAAAACAGCGACCGGTAAGTATTTTACTGCACATACATTACAGAAGGGGCAATAAAAAAAACTCCAAAGTTGTCCTTTAAAGGGACACTGTCACCTGAATTTGGAGGGAACAATCTTCAGCCATGGAGGCGGGGATTTTGGGTTTTTGATTCACCCTTTCCTTACCCGCTGGCTGCATGCTGGCTGCAATATTGGATTGAAGTTCATTCTCTGTCCTCCATAGTACACGCCTGCGCAAGGTGTAATCTTGCCTTGCGCAGGCGTGTACTATGGAGGACAGAAAAAAAAAAACGCTGTGCGCATGCTGTGGAAAAAACCGCGCTGAAACGCAGCGGTTTACAATCCGCACCATGTCACTCCTTTGTGCGTTTCCGCAGCGGATTTACAACTGCCCTTATGGAAAACCGCAGTTGTAAATCCGCAGTGGAAACCGCAGGAAAACCACGGAAAATCCTCGATAAATCTGCAGCGGTTTTCCACTGCGGATTTATCAAATCTGCTGGAATCCGCTGCGAAAAAATCCGCAGTGGACCCAGACTACGTGTGCACATAGCCTAAGGGTATGTGCACATGTAGAATGGTCCTCTGCGGATTTTTCCGCAGCGGATTTGATAAATCCGCAGGGCAAAAACACCGCATTTTTCCTGCGGATTTGCCGAGGTTTTTGTGCGTATTCCACTGCTGTTTTACACCTGCGGTTTTCTATTATGGAGCAGGTGTAAAACCACTGCGGAATCCGCAAAAAGAATTGACATAAACCGCTGCGTTTCCGCGCGTTTTTTTTTCTGCAGCATCGGCACAGCGTTTTCGGTTTCATATAGGTTTACATTGTACTGTAAACTCATGGGAAACTGCTGCGGACCTGCAGCAATTGCCGCAACGTGTGCACATAGACTCAGGGTATGTTCACAGGTGGTAAAATTGCAGCAAAACCAAACAATCCGCTGTGTATAATTTGCACGTTTCTATATGCGTTTTCGCGTCTTTACTCTGGCTTTTTTTTTTAAATTCATTTGAATAGGGGAAAAATGCTGCAAAAACGGTGAAAGGTTTGATAAGATGCAGATTTGCAAAAAAGCTTTGGTTAAAATATGCAGTTTTAAAAAAATGCAACACGTGCGTGAGATCTCAGAAATCACATTCATTTTGCTGGTGCTGTAAAATCCAAACTACTTCTACCTGCTAGAGCTCATTCAGACATTGGTGATTATGCTCACATGAAAATAATCGGTCTGAGTTTCATCAGGGCTTCTGATCAAATTTTCAACAGAGTTTGGTCTTTGTGTCCATTTTGACCATTAGGCCACGTTCACTCGTTAAGTATTTGGTCAGTATTTTACATCAGTATTTGTAACCAAAACCAGGAGTGGAACAAATAGAGGAAAACTATAATAGAACCATATGCACCAATTCTGTATTTATCACCCACTTCTGGTTTTGGCTTACAATTACTGATGTAAAATACTGACCAAATACTGAACATGTGAACGTGACCTTAGAGTTTCATCAGTTTTTCTCATGTGTAAAAAAAATAAATAAATAATAGCGATTTCTCTGGCTTTTCCTATTAAACATTCTGTGAAAAACGCAACACAAGAATGCCATCTGTCCAATTTTTTCCTGGGATCCATAGACTTTTATTTGTGAGATTGATCCATGACTTTTATCAAAATCGGACATGTCTCTGTGATTTTGTGCAAACCATTTGTTCCTTAAAAATACACAAACATGTGAACAGCTCCATAGACTATAATAAGTACGAGTTCTATCTGTGAAAAGCACAGATAACACTCGAGTGTGAAAAACTAGCATAAGAATGAGGCCTTGATCACTAAAAAAACGGACAGCACTCAGGTGGCACATAGATGGTTTCTGGGTGTTATCCATTTTTTACCATGGACCCATTCACTTTAATGGGCAAGTTTGAGCCACAAATGTAAATTTTCAATGAGTAAAAACATGGGGAATATGTATATTAAGCACAGATGTCTGAATAATGCCTTAGTGAGACTGTTCTTCAACATGATTACAGTAGGTTCCCGATTTGCTGCAAAAATTTTCAACCCAAATCCAAAGGATGTCACAGATGAATCCAAAGTGGCACATCTGCAAGAAATACTGAGGATTTTAGGCAAATTTTATTGCATTTTTTTGTTGCCAACCCCTTAAATTAAAATATATATTATATACATAAATCCCCTGACACTTCTGTAGTGATGCTAGCCTGATCTTCTGCTGGTCTTGGCCCTCGCAGGACGGTGCGCTGTTACATGTGACGGCTGAAGCTTGTGACCAGTGACAGCACTTTATCACTGCAGGACGGTGATACAGAGACCGGCCGGGGTATCAGGGTAGTGTTATTAGACCGTGGGTGCTGGTGCGTATCATGGGGGAGGTTTATTTTAAGCAGTCCATAGTGAAGAAGCTAAAAGAAAATCTACACCAAAATTTGGTGGAGTTTGAGAGACAGAGCTACGAGAGGCCTCCTCAATCTCTGACCGTCTGTCTACAGAAGGAGAAGGCAATCTGCAAAGGTTTGGGACTCTAATACGACATCAGCATATTCGACACTCACATAAATTAATATTAATATATATTTTTTGCATTTTCAAGGTTTGCAATAATAAGAAGAATTGTCACTGTGAAGCTGAATGGGCGCCTCCGTACTGTGACATGCCAGGCTATGGTGGTAGTGTGGATAGCGGACCCATGAGAGCTTCAGGTTTGTGACTTTTGTGCTATCATTTGTACATGGACAGTAGATTTTGGTGGATGGACCCAAGCGGAATTAGTAGGTTCCATAGCAAGGGTCCCTAGCTGCCTTCTCTCCACCCCGCTCTACATAGGTCTTTCCCATAAATAAGTAGAGACCTGTCAATGAACTGGAGCGGTGCAGCCGGCTGGTGTCCACACTGGACTAGTCAGGTCTCTCCCAATGGTTCCCGGCCAGCTCTTCAAACTATGTTTGTTTTTTTTAAGCTGTAAAAGGAACAGGGTTTTCCTCCACAAAATATTGAACCTTATGGTTATCAAAGAGGCCCTCCTTACACCTCTAATGCCATTATGTCTGTGAAAACGCCTGTGCTCCCTGACAATATTGCTAGGCCCCTCACAATTACTTGTGCAGTAACAGTTCCTTGCAATATGTCCAAAGTGACCACATTTAAAACATTTCACAGAATAATATTTCCTCTCCTTCATTGTACCCGGCCATTTGCAGTACCTGGCAATATGGCCGGAGCCAGCACAAGCATAACATCTAACACATGCCATGTCTGATTTAGGGGCCCGGACAGAACATACTTCTTTCTCTGGAACTTTTAAACTCTTCTATTACTAAGTATGCACTTTTAACAATGTCACGTTTGAACTTTCTTTGTAATGTAGACAGCACATATCTGTCATTACTTTTCGTTATTGGATCAAAATTTGATAAAATATTTGATCCCTCACCTGTTCCATCACTCCCCCCTTTTTGCCCTGCACAAGGCACAATTGGTCGGGGATCTGACCTTGTGTTCAGAGACAAAGAGAAGGCCGGCACCACATGTGAAAAATCATTGATGATATTTTTCAGACTATTAATTAGTTGGGAACTAGAATCCAGCTGCACTGATTAATAATGGCATCACTAGCTGCTGCCGTTTTCTTCACAGCTTTGATCTCAACTTCATATCAACACAATGATTTTTCATTTTCAGCAGTTGTGATTCAAGGCTAGCAATCTGCTTTTCTCTGTCCACATTATACTGGTCGTTCTCTGCCAGTTGTGTCTGTAAGGCCGGCTTCACACTTGCGAGTTTTACGGACGTAAGAGCGCAGAAACTACGTCCGTAAAACTCGCAAAAAATACGGCACAATTATTCTCTATGCACCTGCTCCTATCTGCCGTATTTTACTGATCAGTATTATACGGCTTTCTACGGCCGTACAAAATCGCAGCATGCTGCGTTTGTCACCGTACTGCGCAAGAAATACGCCAATGAAAGTCTATGGAAGCGTGAAAAATACGGATTTCACACGGACAAGCAGTGTGACTTGCGAGAAATACGCAGCGCTGTTAGAGAGAAAAGCCGGTAATTCAGTGCGGTGTACAGTAAAATCACACTGACAGCTTACAGTAGAATAGGTAGAATAAATGTGTACACATAGAATAGGTATATACAGTGGGGCAAAAAAGTATTTAGTCAGTCAGCAATAGTGCAAGTTCCACCACTTAAAAAGATGAGAGGCGTCTGTAATTTACATCATAGGTAGACCTCAACTATGGGAGACAAACTGAGAAAAAAAAATCCAGAAAATCACATTGTCTGTTTTTTTAACAATGTATTTGCATATTATGGTGGAAAATAAGTATTTGGTCAGAAACAAAATTTCATCTCAATACTTTGTAATATATCCTTTATTGGCAATGACAGAGGTCAAACGTTTTCTGTAAGTCTTCACAAGGTTGCCACACACTGTTGTTGGTATGTTGGCCCATTCCTCCATGCAGATCTCCTCTAGAGCAGTGATGTTTTTGGCTTTTCGCTTGGCAACACGGACTTTCAACTCCCTCCAAAGGTTTTCTATAGGGTTGAGATCTGGAGACTGGCTAGGCCACTCCAGGACCTTGAAATGCTTCTTACGAAGCCACTCCTTCGTTGCCCTGGCAGTGTGCTTTGGATCATTGTCATGTTGAAAGACCCAGCCACGTTTCATCTTCAATGCCCTTGCTGATGGAAGGAGGTTTGCACTCAAAATCTCACGATACATGGCCCCATTCATTCTTTCATGTACCCGGATCAGTCGTCCTGGCCCCTTTGCAGAGAAACAGCCCCAAAGCATGATGTTTCCACCACCATGCTTTACAGTAGGTATGGTGTTTGATGGATGCAACTCAGTATTCTTTTTCCTCCAAACACGACAAGTTGTGTTTCTACCAAACAGTTCCAGTTTGGTTTCATCAGACCATAGGACATTCTCCCAAAACTCCTCTGGATCATCCAAATGCTCTCTAGCAAACTTCAGACGGGCCCGGACATGTACTGGCTTAAGCAGTGGGACACGTCTGGCACTGCAGGATCTGAGTCCATGGTGGCGTAGTGTGTTACTTATGGTAGGCCTTGTTACATTGGTCCCAGATCTCTGCAGTTCATTCACTAGGTCCCCCCGCGTGGTTCTGGGATTTTTGCTCACCGTTCTTGTGATCATTCTGACCCCACGGGGTGGGCTTTTGCGTGGAGCCCCAGATCGAGGGAAATTATCAGTGGTCTTGTATGTCTTCCATTTTCTAATTATTGCTCCCACTGTTGATTTCTTCACTCCAAGCTGGTTGGCTATTGCAGATTCAGTCTTCCCAGCCTGGTGCAGGGCTACAATTTTGTTTCTGGTGTCCTTTGACAGCTCTTTGGTCTTCACCATAGTGGAGTTTGGAGTCAGACTGTTTGAGGGTGTGCACAGGTGTCTTTTTATACTGATAACAAGTTTAAACAGGTGCCATTACTACAGGTAATGAGTGGAGGAAAGAGGAGACTCTTAAAGAAGAAGTTACAGGTCTGTGAGAGCCAGAGATCTTGATTGTTTGTTTCTGACCAAATACTTATTTTCCACCATAATATGCAAATAAATTGATAAAAAAACAGACAATGTGATTTTCAGGATTTTTTTTTCTCAGTTTGTCTCCCATAGTTGAGGTCTACCTATGATGTAAATTACAGACGCCTCTCATCTTTTTAAGTGGTGGAACTTGCACTATTGCTGACTGACTAAATACTTTTTTGCCCCACTGTATATATATATATATATGTCAGTGAGACACATATATGTATATATATTAATATTTATTCCAGCGCTATACAGCTTGAAAGCCGGTAATTCAATTACCGGCTTTTTCTTTCTCCTTCCTAAAACCCGACATGATTTGAGACATGGTTTACATACAGTAAACCATGTCTTCTCTCCATTTTTTTTGCAGATTTCACACTACTAATGTCAGTAGTGTGTATCTGCAAAATTTGGCCGTTCTAGCTCTTAAAATAAAGGGTTAAATGGCGGAAAAAATTGGCGTGGGCTCCCGCGCAATTTTCTCCGCCAGAGTAGTAAAGCCAGTGACTGAGGGCAGATATTAATAGCCTGGAGAGGGTCCATGGTTATTGGCCCCCCCCTGGCTAAAAATATCTGCCCCCAGCCACCCCAGAACAGGCACATCTGGAAGATGCGCCTATTCTGGCACTTGGCCACTCTCTTCCCATTCCCGTGTAGCGGTGGGATATGGGGTAATGAAGGGTTAATGCCACCTTGCTATTGTAAGGTGACATTAAGCCTAATTAATAATGGAGAGGCGTCAATTATGACACCTATCCATTATTAATCCAATTGAATGAAAGGGTTAAATAAAACACAAACACATTATTTAAAATTATTTTAATGAAATAAAGACAATGGTTGTTGGAGTATTTTATTCTACGCCCAATCCAGTCACTGAAGACCCTCGTTCTGTGAAAGAAAAAACATAATAAACCAACAATATACTTACCCTCCGCAGATCTGTAACGTCCAACGATGTAAATCCTTCTGAAGGGGTTAAAACATTTTGCAGCAAGGAGCTTTGCTAATGCAATGCTACTCCTCGCTGCAAAACCCCTGGGAATGAGTCTAAATATAGATCAATGAGCTATATTTAGCTTCATTTGCGGTGAGGCGCCCTCTGCTGGCTGTTTATAGATCGTGGGAACTTGCCTAGAAAGCCTGGGAGTCAAAAAATGTTGTATCTTAAATTTTTCTTGAGTAGTAGGGTGAGAAAAACTAGGACCTCTAAGCATCATGGGACAATTTACGCATGATAAACAGGGGAAACATCCCTTTCTGTTTTGACCAGACATAGTTGTTTGACTGGACCTTTTGAAGGGTCCAATATCAGATTTAATTATAGTGGAACCAATAGTACGGTTACGTTTGTATGAAAACATTGGAGGATTGGAGAATTCTGTCACTTGGGGTAGACATTTAGACAACATACCCCAATGTTTACAGACAATTTTTGAAATTTTGCTACTCTCCTCACAAAAAGATGTCACAAAAGGTATACGATTCAATTCTTTTTTATAAGGCTTTTTTTGAAGAAGATCATCTCTTTTTAATAAATCCACCTTATTTTTTTGTGTTTTTAGAAGATTTTTAGGGTAGCCTCTGTCTGAAAATTTTTTTAGGGTATTTTCCATGGATTCTTTTAAAGAGTCTTCCCTACTCTCAATTCTTTTGACTCTGATTAGCTGGCTAAAGGGGATGGATTCTTTCATTTTTCTCGGATGTTGGCTTTTAAAGAGAAGAAGGTCATTTTTGTCCGTCGTCTTAGAATACAGTTGAGTCATCAATCTATTGTTATCGATTTTTACACTCACATCCAAGAACTGAATATTAGTGTTTGAGTATGCCAAAGTGAATTTGATTGTGTCGTCAACTGCATTCAAGTAATTATGGAATTCCAGCAGTGTAGCCTCTGGACCAGTCCAAATTAAAAAGATATCGTCTATGTATCTCCACCACGCAGCAACATAGCTGAAGTGGGGAGATACATAGACAAAATCCTCCTCGAGGGTGCTCATGACGATATTTGCATAAGCCGGCGCCATATTTGCGCCCATGGCAACTCCTCGCAATTGAAAATAATAAACGTCTCCAAACAGAAAATAATTTTTGGTCAATATCAACTCAAGCAATTGTAAAATGAATGTTCTGGTATCCTCAGAATATTGAGTATTTTGCAGCTTCCTACTAATTGCCTCCAAACCTCTGGACCCTCTCCAGGCTATTAATATCTGCCCTCAGTCACTGGCTTTACTACTCTGGCGGAGAAAATTGCGCGGGAGCCCACGCCAATTTTTTCCGCCATTTAACCCTTTATTTTAAGAGCTAGAACGGCCAAATTTTGCAGATACACACTACTGACATTAGTAGTGTGGAATCTGCAAAAAAAATGGAGAGAAGACATGGTTTACTGTATGTAAACCATGTCTCAAATCATGTCGGGTTTTAGGAAGGAGAAAGAAAAAGCCGGTAATTGAATTACCGGCTTTCAAGCTGTATAGCGCTGGAAAAAATATTAATATATATACATATATGTGTCTAATGACATATATATATATATATATACATATATATATATATATATATATTTTTTTTTTTTTTTCTTTTTGGGACACATGGATCATTTCTATAGCGGTATGTTGGTTTTGCAAGCCTGCGAGAAAACCACGCAGTACGGATGCCATACGGATTACATACGGAGGATGCCATGCGCAAAAAACGCTGACACACCCTGCCTACGGAGGAGCTACGGACCACTATTTTCGGGACATTTCAGCGTATTACGGCCGTAATATACGGACCGTATTTTCATACGCTGAGTGTGAAGCCGGCCTAAGGCACACACTCTCTGCACATTAGTCACACAACACTGGCAGTGGAAATTTGGGGAATCTGCATTACTCAGGGATTCCTCATACACACAGATCAGTTTAGCTAACATTTGTAGTCGTTTACTTGATTTATTCAAGACCGACAGTCTCTCTATGCTCATGCTATAATGCCCACATGCTTGTTCCAATAGGGCAGACCACAGCATTTCTGCAGATTTAGGTACAGTGGGGGTTACTGGGTGAAATTTACTGTGCTTTGCTAATCTTTTAAGGGTTGATAAGTCCATACTCACTCTTCCTGAAGCCATCTTGGTCGTCCTCCTTGTCCCTTCTCTGCTGCTTGAAAAAGGTCCTTTTACCTCTGGAACACCTCTTCCTGACCAGATGGACTTTACCTTGAGAACGACTATGGCTCTTTGGAAGATTGGATGGTAAAAATCACCCCAAACTCTCAAAGATTACCAAGCAAAGGAAAAAGAAAAAACGTTAAAAATCAAAAGATTGTAGGTTCGTCTCCTACCTGGCTCGCCATTGTAAAATATTAAACCTTATGGTTATCAAAGAGGGGAACTCTCCTTACACCTCAATTGAGGTCCGATATCAACTATTAACACCAAAATTGACTACTAATAATTAATATCCACTTAATACCTCAATGTTATCTTTTCCTTATACTATATACTAACTGAGACAAAACAGTGTAATAATAAAGGGTATTTATTAGACACACACACAAGTCTACAGTCTATAACATACATATATATTTATACCCAAGCTGGTGACAATAAATATATTTATATACAAATATACGGATATCACAACTCTGATATAGTAATATCACTACAGTATACAGTGATATCCCAACAGTATCACACAGTAATAACCCACAATAACCAGTAATATCACAACAATATCACACAATATAAAAAAACACAATTAACTGCACGATTACCCAAATCACAGATACAATATCAGCCTTCCCACCTATGGCTAGCTAACCCTAATAAATAGTACTGGGCCTATTAAGAAAAGGGGAAAAGGGGATACAGAGTATACTTAAGCCATGTGGGTCCATCATCATTCCAGGCAATGCAGGCACCTCAAAAGAGACAGAGCACATGTGTCTCGTGCCTGTTATGTCCAGCTAGAAGAGGTGTGTCCAGCCTCAGGTGTGTGGGGATGAGGTCACAAATCTATTGTCCACTTGCCTAAGTCCTAAATGAAACCTGATATACCAGCTCATGGCAGCTTTGTTTTACAGCAGGCTGGAGGGGGGGATTTGCTCCATGTGGTATACATGTGAGGGATATACCCAAAACATAAAGATATACATTTGGGTGCACTTCCCTTCTACATAAACATTTCAGTAACAAAAATAGCTGCAATAACGCAGTCAGGCTCAGATTCATGCTGACAATATTTCAGGCTGTATGAATCTAATGACAGGTTCCCTTTAATCACTACTTACAGATATGTTCTCCTTACCTTTCCTCATGCGACTATCCTCAGGTAAGTCAGGCACAAGATTCTCTGCTTCGAAAAAAAAAGCAAAACATGATTTTGTGATACTCTGTTGGGAGATGTTGATGCTATATGTCGCTAAATGTGTCCCCTCTGTTTTACAGATAAAAGAAGTTTAGTGACTGGTGTGTTGGTGACAATCTTCTTTATAACCGCTATCACCTTTATTATATACCTCAAAAGAAGGACTGTATTTAGATGGCTTTTTGCAAATAAGAAGACCACTATTGAAAAATTAAGGTAAGTAACCACAATGGATGGGTGAATTATTTCCAAAATTATTGCATTGTAAAAAATATTGTAATAACTGAACTGCTTTAGGTCTGAAGTATTAGGCCTCATGCACATAATATTCGGGACCGTGTTGTAATATGGCACCCATAGAAATATACTGGCCTATACTGTGCCTTTATGTGCTACAGTTTCATACAGAAGCACATGGAGGTCTTTATATTAATGAATATATAATTCACAAAAAAATATTGTGGCAAGCTTCAATTTGGGCTCTATGTCCGAGCATTGCCATTAGTGAAAAATACCGCATCGTACGGAGGAGCCACATAACATCTATGGCAGGCTGGCCCGCATAAATATTTACCATAAATACATATAATGTTTTACTTGATGTAAATGCTGCTTTTCTCCTGAATCCGACTATTGTTTTCTTTTGTTTTTGCGCCTTTCTGTTCCTGAGATATGGCCTTCCTTTCCCTGTATACAGATTTAGCCTATTTTAGCCAACTGGGTGAGGTCTTCAAGGCGACACACACAGAAAAGCATTCAGAACCCATGCCCACTTGGCTAAAAAGAATAGAGCTAGATACAAGGATGAAAGGGCCATATCTCAAGAATGGAGTGGAGCAGAAACAAAAGAAAAACAAAGAACAGAACAGGGACATTTGCACCAGGTAGAAATTTACACTTGTCAAAAAATAAAGGGAACACTTTAACAACACAATGTAAGTCCAAGTCAATCACACTTCTGTGAAATCAACCTGTCCAGTTATGAAGTAACACCGATTGTGAATCCATTTCTCCTGCTGTTGTGCAAATGAAACAGACGACAGGTAGAAATGATCGGCAATTAGCAAAAGAGTGATTCTGGAGGGGGTGACAACAGACCATTTCTATGTTCTCATCCTTTTTGGCAGTTGTTTTGGTCACTTTTGCAGTTTGTCATTGCTCTCACCTCTAGGAATACTGTACAGTAGCATGAGTTGGTGTCTACAACCCACAGAAGTTTCTCAGGTAGTGCAGCTCATCCAGGTTGGCACATCAATGCAAGCTGTGGCAAGAAGGGTAGCTGTGTCTCTCAGCACAGTGTCCAGAGCATGAAGCAGATACCAGGAGACAGGCCAGTACACCAGCAGACGTGGAAGGGACCATTGGAGGGCAACAACCCAGCATCAGGACCACTACCTCCTCCTTTGTGCAAGTAGGAAAAGGTGGAGCAGAGCCCTGTAAAATGACTTCAAGTAGGCCACTAACATCCATGTGTTTGCTCTAATTGTCAGAAACAGACTCCATGAGGGTGGTATGAGGGCCCGATTTCCATAAGTGGGTGTTGTGCTTACAGTCCAACACCGTGCAGGGCGATTGGCATTTGCCAGAGAACATGATTGGTAGAGTCGACATTAGCGCCTTGTGCTCTTCACGAATGAGGGTAGGTTCACACTGAGCACATGTGACAGAGGTTACAGAGTCTGGAGATGCCACTGAGAACGTTCTGCCTGCAACATCCTCCAGTATGACCAGTTTGGCAGTGGGTCAGTAATGGTGTGGTGACGCATTTCTTTGTAGGGTCGTACAGCCCTCCTTGTGCTAGCCAGAGGTAATGATATGAGATCCTTGGACCCATTGGGAGACCATATGGAGGTGCAGTAGGCCCTGGGTTCCTTCTGATGCTTTACAATGCTAGGCCTCATGTGGCAGAAGTGTGTCAGTGGTTCTTACATGATGAAGGCATTGATGCTGTGGACTGGCCCGCCCATCCCGCAGACCTTAATCCAATGGAGCACATCTGAAATGTCATCAAATCTGAGACTGTCCAGGAGTAGACTAATGCTTTAATGCAGGTCTGGGAGGAGATCCCTCAGGAGACTATCCGACACCTCCTCAGGAGCATGCCCAGGCGTTGTAGGGCTTTCATACACGTTGAGGCCACACACACAATACTGAGCATCATTTCCTTGTCTTGAGGCATTTCCACTGAAGTTGGATCAGCCTGTAATTTGATTTTCCACTTGGATTTTGAGCATCGTTCCACCTCCAGACCTCCATGGGATATTAATTTTGATTTACATTGATCATTTTAATGTTTTATAGCTCTCAACACATTCCACTATGTAATGAATAAAGATTTGCAACTTGAATACTTAATTAGATGATATCTAGGATGTGGGATTTTAGTGTTCCGTTTATTGTTTTGAGCAGTGTGTATATTTATGGCAATTAATAAGACCACTTTAATACTAAATTTGAAAAAAAAGTAGGAGCAATTGTAGAGTAAATAGTAATTAAAGACAATAATTACATTTCAACAGGATTTCAGAGAGACGGCACAGAAGACAAACTTCTAGGCACATTTTATGCAGCGAGAAGCAACATATGTTATAACAGGTTGTTTTGTAAGAGGTGATACTCCATCTGCAGGAGTGCCCCACCTACCAAGGGCCATTCATAATACTGGTGTCTTCTTATGTAGCAAATTAGGATTTGGGCCACACTCGGGCATCAGAGCTTGGGTGTGACTGCTGCTCTGCATCGTGTCCACCGCCTGCTCTCCCACGTTCCACCTTTTGCTGAATTCTTTGGGTAGAAATTTCTCAACGACAGAGCCAGACTCTAAGGCCGGAGTCACACACAACATATGGCATCCGTACGGCGAGATTTTCTCGCCGGTTTGCAAAATAAACATAGAATGGATCCATGGCCTCAAATATTCGTAAAAACATATATACAGCATATATATATATATGTCAGTGAGACACATATATATACATCCTGTATATTTATATTTAATACAGCGCTAGATAGCAGAGAAACTGGTAATTCAATTGCCGGCTTCTGCTATCTCATTATCCAACCCGACAGGATAAGCAGGGGAACGTAGCTACCTAGACTTGCGGTGCTGCGCCCCCTGCTGGCATAACCTCATATGAACTCGAGCGTGAGAAAATATTCTGAAAAATTCCCACGCTCGAGTTCATATGAGTTTATGCCAGCAGGGGGCGCAGCACCGCAAGTCTACGATGCTACGTTCCCCTGCTTCCATAAATTCCCCACTTGTTACAGGCAGGAGCACAGCTGCATTAGCAGGCTTCTGCTTGTAAAATTATTTAACCCCTTCTGATGGATTTACATCATGGGACTTGACTGTAACGCCGGAAAGGTATGGGATATTTTTGTTTTCTCTAGTCACCTTCCACGACGGCATACGGAGGTTGCCTCTTTGCCCTAATGGGGAACAGGAAATGGAGAGGTTAAAAAGGCCCTCCCACCTCCCTCTCACCAGTGTCTTTCCTGTTCCCCATGGGACAAGAGAGGTTTACTTCGTTTGCAGTGGTGGCCGGTAACTACTGCATCCACTAGGCTCTGGCCTATATGAAACCGGGCAGCATGGGGTCGTATCTTACCTCCCCTCTTATGCTGCTCCCGTCGTGCCGCGCTGCGGTGTCCTCGGGACCTGTTCCTAGCCTTCCGGTGCCCCCGTGAGGGCAAAGCAGGCTAGCGTTCCTGACCGGAGTCCTCCTGGAGCTCTCCGGTCTCCTCTCCTCCACATGCCGCTGGCGACCCGGAAGTGATCGCGCGCGTCACTTCCGGTCTTTTCTGCGCTCTCTGGAGGCACTTCCGCCAGCGGTGTCTCGTGCAGGACGGCGTCCTCCACCCTGGACCATGGAGGGGAAGAGGATTTTCGCAATCGCTGGGGGCAGGAACATGCCGCAGAGCATAAAACCTGCCAAAAAACGTCGCAGGTAAGACTGTCCTGTCATGGAGAGCAGTACCTGCCCTGCGCCTGCAGAGCCCAGCGCTGCCCCTGCCACAGTAAGTGCTGCAGGGACAGGGGTCCTTAGCTAGTGACTTGGGGGTATTATTAGTCATGACTCTCTCTCCCCTCTCATTGCAGGAAGAAAAGTCTGCCCCCAAAACTACTACTAAAAAGAAGTGTGCCATCTGTAACATTAAAGGGAACCTGTCACCCCGTTTTTTGAGATTGAGCTATAAATACTGTTAAATAGGGCCTGCGCTGTGCGTTACTATAGTGTATGTAGTGTACCCTGATTCCCCATGTATGCTGAGAAATACATTACCAAAGTCGCCGTTTTCGCCTGTCAATCAGGCTGGTCTGGTCAGGTGGGCGTGTTCACAGCGCTCTTTTCTTCCCCAGCTTTCCGTTGGTGGCGTAGTGGTGTGCGCATGTCCAGAGTTCCGACTTCCCTGCGCCCACGTGAAGACACAGCGCGCGATCTGCGCTGTAATCCCTTGCATCGGTGGGGGCGGCCATCTTCCTGGGGCCGCGCGTGCGCAGATGGAGTGCTCTGCTGCACGGGGCTTCAGGAAAATGGCCGCGGGATGCCGCGCGTGCGCATTAGAGATCGCGGCGGCCATTTTCCCAAAGCCGAGATGCAAACTCGGCTTTGGGAAAATGGCCGCCGCGATCTCTAATGCGCACGCGCGGCATCCCGCGGCCATTTTCCTGAAGCCCCGTGCAGCAGAGCACTCCATCTGCGCACGCGCGGCCCCAGGAAGATGGCCGCCCCCACCGATGCAAGGGATTACAGCGCAGATCGCGCGCTGTGTCTTCACGTGGGCGCAGGGAAGTCGGAACTCTGGACATGCGCACACCACTACGCCACCAACGGAAAGCTGGGGAAGAAAAGAGCGCTGTGAACACGCCCACCTGACCAGACCAGCCTGATTGACAGGCGAAAACGGCGACTTTGGTAATGTATTTCTCAGCATACATGGGGAATCAGGGTACACTACATACACTATAGTAACGCACAGCGCAGGCCCTATTTAACAGTATTTATAGCTCAATCTCAAAAAACGGGGTGACAGGTTCCCTTTAAGCTGCCACCATTATGGGAGAAAAAACTCTGCAGGACCTGTACTGACAAGATTGTCAGGGCAGAGCAACATTCTTTACTAGAAGAAATCCGCTCGTTGGTCAAGCAAGAGGTGCAATCTTCCCTGGCGGCTTTTACCCCCCCTCCCCACCCCCTCCGCCACTTTCTCCAGCTAAGAAAAGGAAAATCCAGGAGGAGGATTCTGAATCTGAATCAGACCTCTCCTATGCCTCATCCTCGGGTCGAGGGGAGGAACCTACGTCCCCTATAACCTCTGAAGCTAGGAAGTATCTTTTCTCTTCAGAATGGGTTGAGGATTTAGTGGCTGCCGTATGCAGTACTATGGGCTGGAGGAAGAGCCAGAACCACAGTCCATACAGGACCAGATGTTTGGTGGTATAACCAAGGGTAAACGGATGGGGTTCCCAATCCACTCGAATATATCTGATATGATTGATCAAGAGTGGGAATTACCTGAAAAACGTCTCAGTACCCCATCCGAGATGAAGCATAGATTCCCCTTAGAAGGGGATTTGGCCAAATGGGATGTCCCTAAGGTTGATTCGCAGGTGGCAAGAGTGGCTAAGAGAACGGCTCTTCCGTTCAAAGACTCGTCACAATTAAAAGATCCAATGGACAGGAAAATAGAAAGTCTGTTGAAAAAATCGTGGGAGACCGCCACGGTAGCCCTCAAAGCCAATATTGCATCAACATGTGTGGCTAGAGCACTTTTCCGCTGGATAGGTGAACTGGAATCCCACATATCCCAGGGCACGTCTAGAGCTGAATTGTTGGACTCTCTACCCAGTCTCCTTAGAGCCACGGGTTTCCTAGCGGATTCTTCTATGGAAACTATCAGAATTGCTGCTAGGTCATTAGTACAGACTAATTCGGCTAGAAGGGCGCTTTGGTTAAAAATGTGGTCTGGTGATATCACCTCCAAGGCCAAATTGTGCACCATACCGTTTAAAGGTAACTATGTCTTCGGGCCTTCCCTGGATGACATCTTGGAAAAGGCAACCGATAAAAAGAAAGCCCTCCCAGAACAAAAAACTCCCAAAAAGAAGTTTTTTAGTCAATTTCTGGCCCAAACCTCTCAGAGAGGGAAAGGCAAGTCCGGGAGGTGGACTTACCCGAAGGGAGGGGGGAGAAACATCCTTATCCCTCAGCAACAGCAGCAGCAGTCTCAACAGGAGAAGCGGTGACTTCGACCCGGTGGGGGGTAGACTCTCAAATTTTGTACTCCAGTGGCAAAACATCACCAATTGCCCCTGGGTCCTCAACGTCATCAAAGAGGGTCTTCTAATAGAATTCATTTCCTCCCCCCCCCACGGGGTCTAAAGATTACCTCCCTTCCCTCCTTGATCCATTCTAGAGTCGGGTCTCAGGGCCCTAAAAATGTCAAATGTGACATCTCAGGTTCCGGAATCAGAGAGGGATCGGGGGCACTACTCTCATCTGTTTCTGGTTCCCAAACCATCGGGCGAGTCCCGTATTATTATAAATCTAAAGGGCCTCAACCGGCATGTCAAGTACCGAAGATTCAAGATGGAATCAGTGAAAAATGCCATTCCCTTGATAAGTCCGCACTCCTTCATGGCCACTATCGATCTGAAAGATGCATACTTTCACATCCCCATTCACCAGAGACATCGCCAGTATCTCAAATTTGCAGTACAGAAGGGGCGTCTGATAGTGCTCTATCAGTTCAACGTCCTTCCGTTTGGAATCTCCTCTGCTCCAAGAGTATTTTCCAAAATAATGGGGGAAGTAGTCTCCTTTATCCGGAGGCAAGGCGTCTGTATAGTGCCGTATCTAGATGACCTTTTGTTAGTGGCTCCCACCAAACAAACCCTGGAGTCTCATGTATCAAAGACTCTTAATATTCTGACATCTCTTGGATGGGTGCCGAATTTGGAAAAATCTCACCTATGACCCTCCAAATGCAGGAAATTCCTGGGAGTTCTTCTGGACTCTAAGACAAATGTCCTTCCTCCCATTGGAACATCGTCTAACCCCACTATCAAAGGTCAAGACGTTCAGAGACACCAGATCCCCTACAATCAGAGAAGGTATATCTCTTCTAGGATCGATGACAGCCTGCATCCAATCAGTACCATGGGCCCAAGCCCATTCCAGAATTCTTCAGGCACATATCTTGCAGAATTAGAACGGTCATCCCAGTTCTTTGAACAATAGGAAGCGGTATTCACCAGACGCGAAACGCGCGTTGGGGTTGCTAACAAGGACCAAGACAGGACCTGCCACACTTATTATGGGTAAATAAGATCTTGGATGTTATCTTGTATGTTTTACTACCCATGAGCATCTGACCGGCCTGGCGACATGACTGCTATCGCACAGTATCGTCATTGCACACATTAGTTTGAATGGACAGTTTAAGTGCCATGGCCTACCAGTGGTTTTATACCTGTTATCATAGCACACTAGTTGCATGTTACATATAAATATACTTGGCAGTGTCCTGATCCGTGGTCTTTGGTTTTTGATGTATTCACGGATTTTTCACATGTTGTTACATAAGTGGTACATGTTTTAATTGTTTGTGTATAGTTGTACAATTTTCAATAAATATTACTCATGATTATATTTTTTGGCAATTTATTGGACTCTTGGTTCTCCTTTGGTACATGATTATGATTTGAGTCGCCATTAGCTATTTGGGAAGGTATTTCTGGCTGATGCTCTGTTTATATCTTTGAACAATAGGTTGTACACACCAGGTCGTGTCAATGCCTCCCTGGCGTGGTGGATAACCCCAAAAAATTTACAAAAGGGAGTCAGTTGGACACAAGTCCCACTGACTACGGTTACAACAGATGCCAGCAAAAGAGGCTGGGGGGCCATGATAAATCACACCCCTTTCCAAGGTCTCTGGGACCAGTCAACAAGCAGGAAGTCATCCAACTACAGAGAACTAAAAGCTGTAGAGGAAGCTCTGCTAGTAGGGGGTCATCTTATCAAGGGACATCACGTTCGAATATATTCGGACAATGTGAACACGGTGGCTCACATCAGACATCAGGGCAGTTCAAAGAACAGCAACCTGAAGAACATATCTGCCCGACTATGCTCCTGGGCAGAAAGACATCTGTTATCCCTGACGGCAGTTCACCTGAAAGGCTCGTCCAACACTCAGGCAGACTATCTAAGTCACCAGGACATACATCTGGGGGAATGGTGTTTGAGCAACCGAAGTTTCGAGATGCTGGCGAACAAATGGGGTCTTCCAGAAATTGACCTCTTTGCATCCCGCCAAAACGCGAAAGTCAAAGCCTTCTCCTCCCTAAACCCCAGAGACGGCTCCAGAGGAGTGGATGCACTGGCCCAGGAATGGAATTTTCAGCTGGCCTATGCGTTTCCACCAATTCCGATATTGGCAAAAGTCTTGCAGAAAGTTCGGGAAGAACAGACACCAACCATATTGGTAGCTCTGTTGTGGCCAAAGAGGAGTTGGTACAACCTGATAGTGGATTTACAGGTGGATGGCCCGTTCCAGTTTCCGATCTAAGAAAACCTTCTTTCTCAAGGACCAATCCATCTCCTAGATGCCCACAAATGGAATCTGGCAGCATGGCTACTGAAGCCCAGGTATTGAGAGCCAAAGGACTATCAGAGGCAGTGGTTTCCACACTTCAAAAATAAAGGAAACCGGTAACCATTGCTATATACAATAAGATCTGGAAGAAATTCTCATCATTTTGTCTTCCTGAAGTACCAGATTCCTTCAATCAGAATTTATCACAAATTCTAGACTTTCTGCAAAAAGGCTTAGAAATAGGCCTCAGGCCTAGCACCCTAAAAGTCCAAGTTTCCGCCCTCAGTTCAATATTTGATCAGGATCTGGCAAATCATTGCTGGATTAAGAGGTTCATGATATCAGCTTCTAGGATGAACCCTAAAAAACGAGAAACAGTACCATTATGGGACCTGAATCTGGGTATTACAAGGCCTTCAGGTCCTCCCTTTGAACCATTATCCTCCTGCTCTCAGAATAATCTGATTTATAAAACAATTTTTCTAGTGGCCATAACCTCAGCAAGGAGGGTGGGAGAATTACAGGCCCTATCAATGCGAGAACCATACTTGTCCATTCGAGATTACTCAATAATACTGCGCCTTGACCCGTCCTTTCTTCCAAAGATCGTATCAGATTTCCACCGCTCGCAGGAAATTGTTCTACCTTCTTTTTGCCAAAATCCAACAAATCCAAAAGAAGAGAGATTTCATACGCTGGATGTCAGACGCATTGTATTATTTTACCTAGAGCAAACCAGCTCTTACAGAATTGATCAGAATCTATTTGTCCATCCATCAGGACAAAATAAAGGAAAGAAAGTAGCAAAAAGTACTATTGCCAACTGGATCAAGAAAGCGATAGCAGAAGCATATCTTGCTCAAGATAAAACCCCTCCAGTGGGAATCAAGGCTCATTCGACTAGATCAACCTCAGTCTCCTGGGCAGAAAGAGCAGGTGCATCAGCAGAGCAAATCTGCAGGGCAGCTACATGGTCTTCATTGCATACTTTCTCCAGACATTACAGATTAGACGTAATGCCCAACAAGGATTTAGCCTTTGGCCGGAAAGTACTCCAGGCCGTTGTCCCTCCCTAGCGCCAAATTAGTTGGTATTCCTCAGTATGCCGTCGTGGAAGGTGACTAGAGAAAATAGAATTATTCTTACTGTTAATTCGGTTTCTAGGAACCTTCCACGACGGCGCTAGTTCCCTCCCTATACTCCTGGATTTAAATCTGGGATTCAAGGTAAACCGGTGCAATGGTTTTCAGTTATAAGTCACTGGTGAGAGGGAGGTGGGAGGGCCTTTTAACCTCTCCATTTCCTGTTCCCCATTAGGGCAAAGAGGCAACCTCCGTATGCCGTCGTGGAAGGTTCCTAGAAACCGAATTAACGGTAAGAATAATTCTATTTTTTTATTTTAACTTTGTTTCAGGTGACAAGGGTCTTCAACTGGATTGAGCGTTTAATAAATTACTGTATTACAACACCCTGTGTATTTATTTCATTAAAATACTTTTTTCCTAATGTGTTTGTGTTTTTTTTTAACCCTTTATGAACATAGGATTAATAATGGATAGGTGTCTTATTGACACCTCTCCATTATCAACCTGGCTTAATGTCACCTTACAATAGCAAGGTGACACTAACCCTTTATTACCCCATATCCCACCGCTACACGGGAGTGGGAAGAGAGAGGCTAAGTGCCAGAATAGGCGCATCTTCCATATGTGCCTTTTCTGGGGTGGCTGGGGGCAGATGTTTTTAGCCAGGGGGGGCCAATAACCGTGGACCCTCTCCAGGCTATTAATATCTGCCCTCAGTCACTGGCTTTACCACTCTGGTGGAGAAAATTGCGTGGGAGCCAATTTTTTTCTGTGATTTAACCCTTTATTTTAACAGCTAGAGCCCCCAAATGTTGCACACAGACACTTCTAACATTTGCAGTGAGGAATATGTAAAAAAAAAAAATAGGGATATGAAATGGTTTACTGTATGTAAACCATGTCTCATATCATGTCTGGTTTGGGAAGGAGATAGCAAAAGCCGGCAATTGAATTACCGGCTTTTCTGCTATCTTGCGCTGTATGAAATATAAATATATATATATGTGTCTCACTGACCTATATATATATATATATATATATATATATATATATATATATACACCTATACTATGTGTAGACATTAATTTTATCTGTTCTATTTTAACCTGTCAGTGTGATTTTACTGTAAACCTCACTGAATTGCCGGCTTTTCTATAGAACACAGGTGCGTATTTCTCGCAAGTCACACTGATGGTCCGTGTGTTATCTGATTTTTTCTCGCACCCATAGACTTGCATTGGCTATTCTCGGCCGAGATACGCTGACAATCGCAGCGTGCTGCGATTTCACTCGGATCCTGAATACAACCGAGAAAACAACGGATAATAGGAGCTGCCCCACAGATTAACATTGGGCCTAGTGCTATGCTATTTTTTTTCACATTGCACTCGTCCGTATTACGCTGTAGTGTGACTCCGGCCTTAGAGATAGTAGCAGGTTGAAGGTTGAACACAGATCTCCAAAGTGTGGAGAGGGTGAGAAAGCATGTGTAGTCTCAGGGAGGGCAGAGGAAACTGTCTACAGACAATGAGGACACATAAACAGGTAATACATGTAGCTGTGCTGATATGAGGCTGGACCATAGATACACACCAAAATTAAATCCAGCTTGAAAATAAAACTGATGCAATGCAATTTTAATAATTAAAGGTAACAACATATGTAAAAAAAAAAGAACATTTTTCCTGATCTACGTTGTTCATTGCCATTAAAGGCTAGATATAAATTAAAAAAGAATTGGTGCGTCATAGAACTGTTCTGCTGAATCAGAACAAGAATATTTTTCCACAATGAGATTTCCAACCATTCCTGAGGAAAAAAAAATGTCAGCAATCCCTGAAATCTCAAGAGATTACCACTTACGAGCATCAAGCAGACACATTTATATTTCCTAAATATTCAGATGTACAAGTTCCGCACACCGCGATGTTCCACATTTAAATGTTCCAAACCACCCATTTGATCAGAGGTCTGACCTGACCCCTAAATTAATCAGACCCAAGATCAAAACTCTATATTAATCAGACCCCAGAACAAACCTCAAAATAGTCGAACCCCAGATCAGATCCCTGATCAGACCCCAAATCAGACCTCCATATTAATCAGATCTCTGAATTAATAAAATAATCATACTCCTGAATTTACCAGACTCCGTATCAGACCCCAGATCAAACCCATAAATTAATAAGACCCCAGATCAGACCCCAAAATAATCAGACCCTTGAATTAACCAAATCCCAGATCAGACTCATCAATGAACGAGAAGGTAAGTACAGATGAGCGTATTTTCGGTCCAAATGCGATCCGACAAAACATATCGCACTTGGATCAATGTTATTCTATGGGGCCGCGTACATGTCCGATTTTTTCCTCAAACTGAGCCCGAGCACATAAGCTTGAAATTGTGTTTCTAATAATATTTGCCCCATCGTTAAGGCTGGGTTCATGCGAGCGCTTGAAAAATTGTCCGATTTACATTAAAAAAGGACAATTTTCATCCGTATTGGCATTGCGCGCCATCCGTATCTCCATTTTTGACATCCGTAGGGTATCCTTTTTTACATCTGCAGTAGATACATTTTTCTAGGTGAAACACAGTTTTCTAGGTCAGTATTAGAAATATATCTGTAAAATTCAGATGCAGCACTGATGATCAATACAGGACCCGATTTTTTTTTTCTAATAGACTTGAAATAATAGGGCACGCTGCAATTTATTTTTGTGTGAATTGCCATTTCAACAGCCCTAATCAATAACATCGGTCACTGTGTCATCCACTGACGAATGGCATGACATATTAGATAAATTTGTAGCAAAAAAAACTGCAAAAATATAGTTTGCACGGCTCCAGCGATATTTCCAGCTAACCCTTGAAGAAAACCTAGTCAACTGATCTGTCGCCTCCATTTTTGAGACGGTTATTGTTCAGGCTCTGGATTCATTAGATTGGTCTCTTGGGTGTTATTTCCACAGATTGCAGAAGCTAATTTACCAGGCTACTGGCTTCCAAATAAAAAAAAATCAATATTTATTTTCAGTCCTGCAAGAGTATTTGATCATTTTTTTACTCCCGTTGTTTGCGAGGGTGAATAAAAATGAAGAGACCCTTCACTGTGTCATTCCCGGAGTGAAGCTCTTCTGTGTTGCATTCAATTATTTATATTGCAGGTCAGCGAGTCCATCAAGAGCCGGCCGCTCAAATGAAGCTAATGAAGAATATAGCACAAAGCTGTGCAAACAACTGCTGAGCAAGTCCTTGCAGGTCCAGGAGGTGAGTGTGACCTCCATACTTATTGCTGATGTGCGTCATGTAATATACCGGTGGCGGTCTATAAAAATGAAATAATCCAACTTCTGGAGGCATTATATAAATGTAATAGTGTGATGCTGAACGTCCTACCAAACTGCTGCTGAAAATCTACAAGAGCAAAATAAGGCAAGCAAAGTCGATCAGAATTTTAAAAAATTGCTATGGTCCCACGTATCGGGCAACTGAAATGTGGCCATGCAGCAGAAAACTATAAGGAAGTGCAAGTCCATATGTATTTCAAAAACAGTTTTTTTTTAGGGAGTTGATATTGATATCGGCTGCGTGATTTTGTGGGTCTGCACACAAAGAAGTCAATGAAAGTTGTACAGACTTGCATGTCAGCAAGAATTTGTGTCTCTGCCACCCGGCAGCTGTTTTATGGGTCCTCATTATCATAAGAGCATGACTATATCTAATGCTGCAGTCACACGTCCATGTGATTCATGGACTGGACGTGGGTCTATTGACCTGAATGCAACACCCTCATAGGCATGTAAGGGGCTGCCAAGTTAGGGTCAGAAGACCTGCCAAGTTAGGGCCAGGAGACCTGTCAAGTTAGGGTCAGGAGACCAAACAAGTTAGGGTCAGGAGACCTACCAAGTTAGGGTCAGGAGACATTCCAAGTTAGGGTCAGTAGACCTGCAAAGTTAGGGTCAGGAGACCTGCCAAGTTAGGGTCAGGAGACATTCCAAGTTAGGGTCAGGAAACCTGCCAAGTTAGGGTCAGGAGACCTGCCAAGTTAGGGTCAGGAGACATTCCAAGTTAGGGTCAGGAGACATTCCAAGTTAGGGTCAGGAAACCTGCCAAGTTAGGGTCAGGAGACCTGTCAACTTAGGGTCAGTAGACCTGTCAAGTTAGGGTCAGGAGACCTGCCGAGTTAGGGTCAGGAGACCTGCCGAGTTAGGGTCAGGAGACCTGTCAAGTTAAGGTCAGGAGGCCTGTCAAGTTAGGGTCAGGAGACCTGCCAAGTTAAGGTCAGGAGACATTCCAAGTTAGGGTCAGGAGACGTGCCAAGTTAGGGTCAGGAGACCTGCCAAGTTGGGGCCAGGAGACCTGTCAAGTTAGGGTCAGGAGACCTCCCAAGTTAGGGTCAGGAGACCTGCCAAGTTAGGGTTAGGAGACATTCCAAGTTAGGGTCAGAAGACATTCCAAGTTAGGGCTAGGACACCTGCCAAGTTAGGGTCAGGAGACCTGCCAAGTTAGGGTCAGAAGACATTCCAAGTTAGGGTCAGGAGACATTCCAAGTTAGGGTCAGGAAACCTTCCAAGTTAGGGTCAGGAGACCTTCCAAGTTAGGGTCAGGAGACCTGCCAAGTTAGGGTCAGGAGACCTGTCAAGTTAGGGTCAGGAGACATTCCAAGTTAGGGTCAGGAGACCTTCCAAGTTAGGGTCAGGAGACCTTCCAAGTTAGGGTCAGGAGACCCTCCAAGTTAGGGTCAGGAGACCTGCCAAGTTAGGGTCAGGAGACCTGCCAAGTTAGGGTCAGGAGACATTCCAAGTTAGGGTCAGGAGACCTTCCAAGTTAGGGTCAGGAGACCTTCCAAGTTAGGGTCAGGAGACATTCCAAGTTAGGGTCAGGAAACCTTCCAAGTTAGGGTCAGGAGACCTTCCAAGTTAGGGTCAGGAGACCTGCCAAGTTAGGGTCAGGAGACCTGTCAAGTTAGGGTCAGGAGACATTCCAAGTTAGGGTCAGGAGACCTTCCAAGTTAGGGTCAGGAGACCTTCCAAGTTAGGGTCAGGAGACCCTCCAAGTTAGGGTCAGGAGACCTGCCAAGTTAGGGTCAGGAGACCTGCCAAGTTAGGGTCAGGAGACATTCCAAGTTAGGGTCAGAAGATATTCCAAGTTAGGGTCAGGAGACCTGCCAAGTTAGGGTCAGGAGACCTTCCAAGTTAGGGTCAGGAGACCTGTCAAGTTAGGGTCAGGAGACATTCCAAGTTAGGGTCAGGAGACCTGCCAACTTAGGGTCAGGAGACCTGCCAAGTTAAGGTCAGGAGACCTGCCAAATTAGGGTCAGGAGACCTGCCAAGTTAAGGTCAGGAGACCTGCCAAGGTAGGGTCAGGAGACCTGCCAAGTTAGGGTCAGGAGACCTGCCAAGTTAAGGTCAGGGGACCTGCCAAGTTAGGGACAGGAGACCTGCCAAATTAGGGTCAGGAGACCTGCCAAGTTAAGGTCAGGAGACCTGCCAAGGTAGGGTCAGGAGACCTGCCAAGTTAGGGTCAGGAGACCTGCCAAGTTAAGGTCAGGGGACCTGCCAAGTTAGGGTCAGGAGACCTGTGAATGGCCTTTAAATCACAAAACAATACTTAGACTGCGACATAAAGATGTGTGAATCTGGCCTAAGGGTATGTTGACACTGCATTTTTGGAGCAGACACTGAGTGTAAACTCTCCAAGTCCTCCTCAGAAACTCAAAACTTCTCAAAAATATGGACTTTTTGCTCAGTTTTGGCTCTAAAAACTCAGCAAAAAGTCTCAACGTGCAAAAGGAAAAAGAGTATAAGGGTAAGATTTCTATTATAATTCTAATCCACATGCTCTGGATTTTTCCCAACACAAAAAATGACGTGCGGTGCAGATTGTCAAATCAGCAGTGTCAAATTCTGCTGCAGATTAAATTTACTCCAGTGCTGAAATTCATAGCAAAATCCAGTATCGCGGCTCATGTGGATTTTGCACCGGATGTTTACCAGTGTGTGCAGACTTACTCAATAGTTGATAACTTTCACACATTGTCTTTTTGGCTAAATTGTGACCAAAACCACAATATGACCCTACAGCGTGATCTGAGCCTGCTCAAATAACGCTTCTATATAAGCAGTAAATTGCTGCTAATGTCCATATTTAAGGCTACTAGGCCTAATATTACACTTTTACAAGAAGGAAGGAAGAATCGAATATTAGGCCCACTAGCCAGTATGAAAAATATTAATATATATATATTATTAAGTATAAAAATAATTAAATATATATTTATCATAAAAACCTGATTTAAACAATAGGTAATTTATTTTCTTTTTCTTTTTAAATGGGTTTTTCAGGACTACCATCTGATGGTCTAAGCTGACTTAGTATATCAATAAATGTTCAATCAACTCATTGGTGGGATTGCAAAGAGTCCGACCTTCATGGATTTTATACGTTATCAATATCGCATTTCAAGAAGATCCACATCTTGACTGAGCTGATCGGTGTGGGGTGCTGTGAAGTGGACCCCCCATCAATCTGATGTTAATGACCATTCCTAGTCCATCAATATCAAAGTCCTGGAAAATCCCTTTAATTCTAATGACATTCCTGTCTTATCATTATGCATTTGGTTACACAACACTGACATTCATTATCTGCATCGCCTTCAGGACGGGAAACTACACAGATCGCATTGTTATCAACCAGTGGACATTAGTTATCCTGTAGGAATACTTGAAACCCCCGAGGCACATATCCAGCATCATCCGCAACGTCCACCTCTGCCCATCCAGAAGAACGTGCCTGCACGACCACTTCCAGCAAAACCATCTTTCCGAGGCATAAAGGTTTGCACTTACTTCTGCACTGAACTCCTATATGATTGGTTTCACCACATTTTAACAATTAGTATTATCCCCAAAAGACCCACAATGAAAGTGTGAATTCCTCCTATCACATATGCCTAGGGAGATGTTCTTCTTCTATAGATGTTTGACCAGTGGGTTCTACAAACAGAAGAGAAGACCACCGTGTTCTCGTAATTGGCGGAGATGCCACATGTCATGAACATGCTTTATCGGAATCCAGTTTTTGAGAATTCTGCTCCTCAGTTACTTCTTCTGGAAAGGCCTTACTAACTTGATAACTGGATGTTACTATTCTTCTTTTCTATAGGACATGACACATGAGTGAACACTGCCAGGTCATGCCCAAATTACATCCTGTTAACAATTTATATATTTTCATGAGGAATAATGGAGTGCTTGTCATGTATGGTCCAGCCATCATTATAAAAAATAGGGGTTATTATATAAAGCTGCATGATCCAGTCACCAGCCAGTATCTGTCTAAGTACAGTTACCAAGTGCTACTAGGTGCATGGAGGATGTGGAAACAGATGAATAGAAGGGACCAGATTGTGAGGAAAATTTAGAAAGAGGGAACATGGATCTTTGGAAGAGTTAGATTAGTGAAGTGAGGTGATAGGCCTGCCTAAAGAGATGTGTTTTTGTGGAGGGGCAAGGTAATAATTGGGGTGGTGCATTCCAGAGAACTGATGCAGCACGAGAGAAGTCTTGGAGACAGAAGTGAGAGGTTCAGATTATGGAGGATGTTAGTCTTAGAACACTTGCAGAAAGGAGGGCATAGTTAGTATGATACACAGAGATGAGGGAGGAAAACTTGTGGAGATCTCTGTGGGAGAGAGAGATAAGTTTGTATTGTATTCTGCAGTGGATGGGTAACCAGTGCAATGACTGGCAAAGGGCGGAGGCATCGGTGTAGTGGCTGGCAGAAATATGATCCTGGCTGATTCAATCAGGATGGATTAGAGAGGATAGAGTTTGGTAACAGGGAGACCGATCAGTAGCGAGTTGCAATAATCCAAATGAGAGTGAATAAGAGTGACGGTAAGAGTTTTTCCAGTTTTAAAGGTGAAAAAAGGTCAGATTCTGGAGAAGTGTTTGAAGTGCAGGTGACACAAGCGAGTGAGTGATTGGATATAGAGAATAAAGGAAAGTTCTGTGTCTAATATGGCCCCAGGACAGTGGGCTTGCTGGCTTGGGAGTTATGGTTAAACCACCCAAGGAAATTAAATTACATATGGAAGTCGTGATACGGCTGTGAAGGTGTTTGTCCCCAAATGAAAATGATACCATTATTGTGGAGATCCAATGCACCAGTCATGAGAAGTCTAGTGTAGAGACCATATGTAATTTAGGTTGGACGTGCACTGTGGGCGTGTCAGTGCACTTGGAAGATGCAGTCCATGTGCACTCACATGCTCACATTGCTCTTCCTGCCTGATTCGCATATGGCTTCTACTTTAGATTTCTCATGACTGGCACATCAGATCTTTATGGTATCCCTTTAGTGCTGGGTTCCCCCAGAGATTACAGGCGTTCCTAAGGATCTCACTGTACAATACTGTGATCACAGTTTATCAGTGATGCCCAAAACAAAAAAGACTAATGCACACAAAGGCTGTACAGCAATGCAAATACAAACTTCCAGAAAACAACCAACAGATTCCCAAAGCACAAACATATAGAGCAGTATCACCCTCTATGTGGAAAAGGCGGGAGTAGGACTCCTTCTGTAAATGGCCGGAATTAGACATATACATGGACACCATTCTCTAAGATGTAGATCTTGCCTCTAGATCCCGCACCTCGAGATTGGGTCCGGTCTCTCTCACATTTTTATGGCATATCCTGAGCACAGACTTAACCTCAGCCCTATGGTATAGATTCCTGGAAGTGTTGCACCTTTGTCGCTTAAAGAAGTCCTTCCATTGTTTTGTTTTTTTTCAATATTTAAACTGAGCACCTCTTCGAATTGCCGCTGCTCCACTGATTCTGGTACAGTTTTCCTTTTCTTTCTGTGTTCGTCTTTTCCAAAGTTATGCATCCTGGTAATAATGACGCAAACTTTCGTTTCGATCAACTGGGCGTGTACCACATTGGTTCTTCGTGGGCGTTTACTTTTTCTGATGCTAGCCAATCAAAACATGTCCACACCCACAGTGAAGTTCTGTAGTATACGACCAGATGGCTGAATTTGCACCATTGTAACCAGGTGCCATAACTTTGGAATGGAGGGGTACAGAAGAAAAATAAGAACTGTTCTAGAATCAGAGGATCGGCACCGATTGGAGGAGGTAATAAGCATAAATAAAAAAATCCAGTGACTTATTACTAATTTTTGCCACTATAAAAATCTTATTTATTTTTTTAAAACAACGCTGATTTATAGGGGCAAGGTTATTATTTTGGGTGCATTTGTACCTGAAGGAGGGCCAAAACATTGAGAGCCACTTGGTTTTTGAGGTACAGGACTTTTTATGCACTTTACCAATATGCAGCTAGCATAGAGGTGGAAATCTAAGTGACAGGTTCCATTTAAATCTTCTTTGTCGTCCACTCCTGGTAATTGGACATGGAATATCCGTAATAGTTTTCTTTTACTACAACTCTGCAATCGAAGAGAACATGGAATTGTAAATGTTTAAGACTCCTTGTCCCGGGGGTACAATGAAACCTGTGTGGGACTTGTATATACACATTGTATGGAGGCGTTCATTTCCAGGAGCACGTAGCGCAGATCTGCGATCAGTATGTGGGACCACACAGCGCTGGGATATAACTGGTGACGGTCCCATTAAGACTATGTGCACACAACGTCTTTTACATTCAAGCCAAGTTTTTTGTGCCAGAGACTCTTCAGGAAAATCTGGCATTTTTTTTTCATGACGCCTCTTATGTTGTTTTTTTCTGGTCGCTTCCTGGGCATTTTTCTGACAGTTTTGGTAAATGGTGTTTTCTTTCCCATGGCTTTTCTCACTGCTCTTTTACTGTGTTTTTTTCACTTACGGTAATTTAATAATGATGAAATCACTAGCTGGTTTTAAAGCAAAAACGAAGGCAAAATTCTCCAAAAGACGTCAGGTCATATTTTGATCTTTCTCATTGACTTGCATTATAAAGAACAGAGTGTTTACTGAGCAGAAAAAATGCCTGAAGAATGGATCTGTCACTTCTGTTGACCTCTTGGCGTTTTTAAAAAAACCGAAGTGAGTAAAGGATGTTCAAAATCCTGAAAATCTGCACAGCGAGTCCATTTTACATAGAAACATTTGTGTTTATTGTTTTGAGCAGTTTTCAGGTGGTTTCGTTGGCGGAATCTGCCTGAAAAAGACATTGTGTATATACTCTAAGATCTTCGAGCATCAGACTAAGCTGAGATGGTGCAATGCCACATTGTTCCTAGAACCACGGCTGAGCATTGGACACTTTCACAGGAGGGCACATTATACTACATGGAAGACTATGGGGTATGCACTATACTATATGGAGGACTATGAGGTGCATTATACTCTGTGGTGGACTATGGGGTGTGCACTATACTATATGGAGGACTATGCGGTGCATTATACTCTGTGGAGGACTATGGGGCGTGCACTATACTATATGGAGGACTATGGGGTGCATTATACTCTGTGGAGGACTATGGGGTGTGCACTATACTATATGGAGGACTATGGGGTGCATTATACTATGTGGAGGACTATATGGTGTGCACTATACTATATGGAGGACTATGGGGTGCATTATACTCTATGGACGACTATGGGGTGTGCACTATACTATATGGAGGACTATGGGGTGCATTATACTCTGTGGAGGACTATGGGGTGTGCACTATACTATATGGAGGACTATGGGGTGCATTATACTATGTGGAGGACTATGAGGTGTGCACTATTCTATATGGAGAACTATGGGGTGCATTATACTGTGTGGAGGACTATGAGGTGCATTATACTCTGTGGAGGACTATGAGGTGTGCACTATTCTATATGGAGAACTATGGGGTGCATTATACTATGTGGAGGACTATGAGGTGCATTATACTCTGTGGAGGACTATGGGGTGTGCACTATTCTATATGGAGGACTATGGGCTGCATTATACTAAACAAGCAAAATGCTGATAAATTCATTGAGTGATTGGATTGTTTATACCGGAACAAAAATCATTGTTCTCAGCAGCACATCGCCCGGTGTGAACAGCATAAGTGCTGCTGATAACATGGTACTATATGGGGACAGATTGATCTATTAGTGATTGTTCTGTCCCCATCATTCTTCCTCAGACGCTGTAAGGCTATATGCACACGTTGCGGATTGGGGTGCGGAACTGCAGCGTTTCTGCGCGGAAAAATCCGCTGCGGATTTGCACTAATTCCGCATCGTGTGCACACAGCCTAAAGAGGCCGGGAAACAAGTGTTGAACGACTTCAATATTGTTGACTGCACGCCGTTAACGGCCTGAACTCAGCGCATGTAAATACAACCGAAATGTTTCTGTGTGATGGTGCAATATGTGAGCATTTGGGGCCCCACTTTAGCCTTTTGCCCAGGACCCTACTTTGTCTAAAACTGTCCCTGCCTCCATAGGGGACTGGTTTTATTTCTGATTAGCTGCAGCGGTATCTGGAATTTACTTAGCCACAGGTATGTTGATACATCTTCACCTTTTATTGTAGCCCAATTTCTTTGAGGCTTTCTTGAGACCTTGGTTTGCAAAATGAGTGCGGGCCATGTACTGAGCTGCGTGTAAAATGGGTGCACAGTTTGGCAGTAGAACTCTGCAGAGCAATTTTTACTCTGAGTTTTCCATTGAAGTAGCATTAGGGGTTTCCTCTAAATGCAACCATCAGAATATTTTGCATTTGGAACAGATATTGCACTTACATTTGCATTTCAAATAATCGGGATGTCACATAAGGTATGACGCATGATATACAGTATAATTTACCCAGGCAGGTTGGCTCCTGGTACTGCTCAGTAGGAGTCCATTTATTGCTAAGTACTCACAATGCGCACTCTTCTCCCCGGGCAGTGCATGGCTCGGATGCCAAGTGGCACGGATCCCATCGGTGGAGCTGCGCTTTTACAAACAGCCTGATGTTTTATTTTCCTTCTTGTCATGTTTCGAGACGTACCCGGTATGTAATACATCCGTTTTATGTATCTAATATTCTGTCTACAAACAATTACAGATAAGCAGAATCTGTTTGTACAGTCTTATCGTGCAGGAAGCCGCTGATTACACGCTTTATGACAATAGCTAGAGCGGCCAACGTGGAGAGGAAAACGTCGCTAGAAAAGGCGAAAAATGGAAATTAGAGCTCGGAAATTGCACAATCCTTCATTTCAATTACTGCTTTTCTCAACCAAAAAAACAAAACAAAACACAAACACTTTAACTGATCAAAAGATGGTGTCTGATGTAACGGGCCAGGCGGTGAATTAGGAGGAAAAGCCAGCAGTCATGGACGTCAGCAAGTGCAAATCAACGAGGCAGGTTTCGACAGCTGCTAACCCTCCATAGGGATTAATATACGCATTCATCAATCTGAACGTGAATATTAAAGAGGTTTTCTGGTTCTAAAATGACAGGTGATAACTGCTAGATGGGTGGAGGTCCAACCACTGGGATCGACAGAATGGAGATCCCATGTCTCCGGTGACTATATTCCAAATCTAGGGAAGGGATCCGCAACCTTCGGCCATGCCAGCTGTTGAGAAACTACAACTCCCATCTAGCAAGCCCATCCTGTGAGCGCTAGAGAATTCTGGGAGTTGTAGTTTTACAACAGCTGAAGTGCCAAAGGTCGCTGGTGTAGGGGAGTACTGCGCTTGGCTGTCCCAGACAGTCCCAAGTAGAGGTTGTCCAATGGGTTGTGACAAAGTCACTGGCAAAGTGCTGGAGGGGAGATACGTTTCACTGAAGCTTTTAGCTTCAGTGAATTGAAACCCAGAAGTTTGTTCCAGCATACTATGTGTTGAGAGGGGTTAATCAGCCATTTTAAGGGCTAAGTTTTTGTGGACAACCATAGAGTGGGTAGGAGGCTGTCCACCTTATCTCCACACCATGGTGTGGTCTGGGGTTTAAATAGTCAGTCTCCTGAGGCATTCCGTGTTCAGTGAGTCTGGAGAGGCTAACTCCAGAGTAGTGTTTGTTTTTATACTCCGCTACCTCAAGGACAGTGCTTTGTACCACTTTGTTTTGTTTTTCCTGTTTTTCCCAGAGGGCCATATTTATTTTTCCTTCACCATGGTTTATGCCACATATATAATAAACCAGTAAAGATCTTAAAAAAAAACAGTGTTCCTGTGTCTACCTCCATGTACAGCTGAGTGAGCCGATCTACCACAGGTTATTCTGAATCTAGTTATGTTATCATCTATCTAACCAATTGGATCTCACAACACACCCAGCAGTTATCACCTGTTCTGTAGATAGGTCATAATTTGTTGCAACCAGAATGCCCCTTTAAAAGGGCTCTGCACTCTGGACAGTCCTAACTTGTTAGACGGACTCCTTGATAATACGTTAATCACAAAGTATCAAACAGCTAGAAACCCCACTGATCAGCTTTAATCTTTGGAAAACGGACAATAAGTTTTCAATTTACCTGCAGCGCCACCACAGGGAAAACTAAGCATTACACAGCTCCTATATATATCAATGACCTGCCTCTGTAATACAGGGCAGGATAGGTCCTGCAGAGAGAAGACAATCCCCCTCAAGTATGGCTGAGTAATAGGAGCCCTGAACATGGGTTTATGAAAAATGCGCTGCTAAACTAGAAAGTCCCTTTAATTGAGGGTAGCGGTTATGTATTTGGATTGCCCCCACGTAAGGGCAATGGGGTACTTGGTACAGGGTCCTTCAGTTCCCTCAGCGGGGATGTCACGGTGGCCCGACCCAGACCGTGGCCCTATGAGGGGCGCCCAATAAAAGGCAGAGTTCATAGATAACGGTAGTGTTCGTGACGCCACCTGTGGTATTCGGTCAGAGTGACCGACGCTGCTTAGGGGTCCGCTGGGGTGGTGTTATGGCAGCTAGATGGTATACCTTCCCACAGGTGAAATATTTCCCCAGGGCTTCCCAGAAGTGTAGATGGTGATGGTGGATGATGTAAGGCGCGGCAAATAACGAGGACACAATGGGTAGAGTCTCTTTACCTTTACTGAAGGCTTCAGCATCCACAGTCCAGGGTGCCGGATAACAGGGTAGGCAGGGTTCGGCTGGTCTGATAGCAATTCCAGAGTCCCCTTATCCAGGTGGAAATCAGTAGCCTTCCCCTTGCGCACAGTAACGTAGTAGGTCCCTACTTGCATTAGCTACCATAAGGTCCTCACTGTTGTTACTTCTCTCTCTCTGTCCCCCAGATGGATAGGACAAACCCGTATGACAGTGGTGGCCTGAGGCTATTTTATAGGGACCCTAGTGATGCCCCTCCTCCACAATTGCCACCGTGTCTGCTTAGGTGTTTAGGTCGGACAGCCAACTTGGAATTCACTGCCCTGCCTGTCTTTGAAGTAAAGCGTAGAGTCTATTACTCCCTCGGTGTTACGGCCACCGGGTCTGCGCTTCGGAAGCCTGCTTCTAGCTGGTCTTCCACCGACGTTTCACTCCTGTTGCTATGACTTCTTTGCTCACGCACTACAGCACAATTCCTTTCTTGTCCTTCCTTAGGATGCTGCCATATGGGTTGCAGGCGCAGCTCCGTGTCCTTCTTTCCTTTCTCCTCTCTTCCTCAGACTTCAGTCTGGATCTGACCAGGGATCACCCCAGCCAGCTCGACCTGGAGACCTTTCCTCGTCGGCCCCCAGCCAGGAACTCTCCTCTCCACTGAACTGACTATCTCCTTCTCCCTCCAGTCAGCTTCTCCCTCCAGTCAACTTCTGTCTCACTTCCTAACCAACCCACCAGTTTTACCCTATGTGAGGAGTGGCCTAGTGGATAGAACCCTTAGCTCCCCCTGGTGGACTGGAGTGTGAAGTGTGTGTGTGGCTGTGATACCTGGTAAGGTGAACTCCTTTGGTGCCATCAGACGTAACATCACTCCCCCTGGTGGAAGAATGACATTACTGCAACGACCAGGACTCTGGGGCGCTGCATATTCAGCATGCATTAACATATAGTCCACCTACACATTTTGGATAAAAGTTGATCGTCACAACCAATTTTGATTTTGAGAACTCGTACAAGGATAAATCGCCCAAAAGGCTAAAACAAGAGCGGAGTAGCTGTTTTTCTTCTCATCACTGACTACTGTTTCAACAAACTTTGCATCATAGAATAGTACAGGAAAATATTAAAAACTTTGTAACACACATTATCTTATTGGAGAAATCTTCTTCCTTCTCCATTTATTAGCCACTTCTATGCCTGCCACTTAACATTTTCATTCACTCTCAAAAAAACTCCATCTCAAATCCATCTTGGTGAAGACAAGACAGACTACTACTAGTGTGACACCCCAGGAATCCAGTTGTCACAGTGGTATTGCCTGCCTCCCAGGGAGGGTGATGCTATGCTTGGAAGCGAGAAGGAGCCCCTTAGCAGGTAACACTAGCATACAACACTTTCCTGACTCTGGGCCTGAAGGGGAAGCTCTAGACCAGGTTTCAGAGTAGCTTCCCTATAAATTCTGGTCTGGAGGAAGAGTTAGAAGTCAGTCTGTGTGAGACAGTGAAGGGAGAGGAAGCATGTGAGGAGTGGGAAACTGGGATTGAGCTCACTCCCAGAATTAAGCGTAAGAAAGCAAACAACGGGGTCTGAGGTTGTGTGGGAACTGTATGCCCCACAGCTGAAACCGGAGGGCAGGAGATTGCAGGTCTCCTGGCCACAACTGACACAGAAAGGCACAGCAGCAAATTGGAGCCCGGAGTCACCATGAGTGGGACACCTGTAAAAAGGCTCGAGCTGCCTGCCATGCGGGTAGTGTTCCACCTAAGGGACAGATTGAGAGAGGGACTTGAGGAAAGTTAATGAATCAAGAACCCAGAATTCAGCGCAGAAAGGAAGGCTTCCAACCTCACCTGGCTATGGGGATTCTGAACCACTTCCAGGCTGCCCGGATTCCAAAGATCACTTGTAACCTGTGCCCTGCACTGCAATTTCACCAGTAAAAGGTAAAGAGACTGCAAATCCTGTGTCCTCCAATTATTTCCTGCACTCCACCATCTATCACCCCCTCATAGACTGTCCTGGTAGCCCTGGGGCCTCCGCTCCACCTGTGGGGAGCAAAACCATCTAAGCTGCATTACCATCAGCCCCAGCGGATCCCTTTAAGCAGCATCGGCCTTTCCTGGCTGAGTACCACAGTTGGCGTCACAAACATTACTACAGTAGACTTTATTTGCTACTACACTTTATCCCCTTTAACCCCTATCTGACCTCGGACGGTATAGTACGTCCGAGGTCAGATCCCCTGCTTTGATGTGGGCTCCGCGGTGAGCCCGCATCAAAGCCGGGACATGTCAGCTGTTTTGAACAGCTGACATGTGCCCGTAATAGGCGCGGGCAGAATCGCAATCTGCCCGCACCTATTAACTAGTTAAATGCCGCTGTCAAACGCAGACAGCGGCATTTAACTACCGCTTCCGGCCGGGCGGCCGGAAATGACGTCATCGCCGGCCCCCGTCACATGATCGGGGGTCGGCGATGCTTCTCCATTGTAACCATAGAGGTCCTTGAGACCTCTATGGTTACTGATCGCCGGTGGCTGTGAGCGCCACCCTGTGGTCGGCGCTCACAGCACACCTGCATTTCTGCTACATAGCAGCGATCAGCAGATCACTGCTATGTAGCAGAGGCGATCGCGCTGTGCCTGCTTTTAGCCTCCCATGGAGGCTATTGAAGCATGGCAAAAGTAAAAAAAAAAAGTTAAAAAAAATGTGAAAAAAATAAAAAAAATATAAAAGTTTAAATCACCCCCCTTTCGCCCCAATCAAAATAAATCAATAAAAAAAATCAAATCTACACATATTTGGTATCGCCGCGCTCAGAATCGCCCGATCTATCAATTAAAAAAAAGCATTAACCTGATCGCTAAACGGCGTAGCGAGAAAAAAATTCGAAACGCCAGAATTACGTTTTTTAGGTCGCCGCGACATTGCATTAAAATGCAATAACGGGCGATCAAACGAACGTATCTGCACCGAAATGCTATCATTAAAAATGCCAGCTCGGCACGCAAAAGATAAGCCCTCAACCGACCCCAGATCACGAAAAATGGCAAAGTTTGGAATTTTTTTCCACCACTTAGATAAAAAATGACCTAGTCATGTTAGGTGTCTATGAACTCGTACTGACCTGGATAATCATAATGGCAGGTCAGTTTTAGCATTTAGTGAACCTAGCAAAAAAGCCAAACAAAAAACAAGTGTGGGATTGCACTTTTTTTGCAATTTCACCGCACTTGGAATTTTTTTCCCGTTTTCTAGTACACGACATGGTAAAACCAATGATGTCGTTCAAAAGTACAACTCGTCCCGCAAAAAATAAGCCCTCACATGGCCAAATTGACGGAAAAATAAAAAAGTTATGGCTCTGGGAAGGAGGGGAGTGAAAAACGAACACGGAAAAACAAAAAATCCCAAGGTCATGAAGGGGTTAATTGGACGCCCAGGGCCACGGACCGGGTCACCGCTGCCGTGATCCTCCCCTTTAAGTACTGCCAGACCCGGCCCGAGTACCCCACGGTCATAGCGGGCGCTCCACTAGCACAGTGAGCATATCATATTATAAAGAGAGGAGTGGGGGAGAAGAAGACAGGAGCAGAGTGAAACAAGAACAAAATCATGTGGGACATTAGCTAGTATATTAGCATGTGTCAGAGCTGGATTCACAGTTACACAGCTCAGAACTGCTGTACAATGTCCTTTATTCTTCTACTACTCCTGGAATCCCTGTGTATTATTATTATTGTTATTTATTTCTATAGCACCATTAATTCCATGGTGCTGTACATGAGAAAAGAGGTTACATACAGGGTTACATAGTTTACAGTAAACAAATTTACAATGACAGACTGGTACAGAGGGGAGAGGACCCTGTCCTTGCGGACTTACATTCTATGGGGAGAGATATCATACCTTGTAGCAGCTACTCTTCCCCCAGTAGCACAGAGAAAATTGAAAATTAAAGATAGAGTCTGCAGAGGATAAAAATATGGGATACAATCATATAATGGCCACGAATAGTGTTATTCTTCATATACCCACATTGCTGCTTACTTTCTTCCCCAACTTTAAAAGTTGCTTATGGACCCAGGGAGGGGAATTGAGAGAAAAAAAACCTTTACTCACTTCCATGACTAGTGGCGCTCCTCCTAAGGGCAATTGTAGTGCTTGATATGAAGAGAGGGATCTGAAGCTACACCGCCATCACTTTTGTGTATGGCTGTTCCTGGGCCGTTTCTGAATGCAGTACCTAGCAGTGTAGCTGTGATTCCAGCTCTGGTTTATATGACATAATCTCTAATTATACGTTTATTTCCTGCTATTGCTGTATCACCACTGATCTTTATATGAATTCAATCAAAAAATATTCAGAGGAGAAGAATGTGTACTTTAGGTTTGCAAGTGCCTAAGTGCGCTGTTAGGAAATTGCCGCCTGCTTCTTCCTACGGTCTTGAAACTTTTTGATGACTTTAATAATCCCGTTTCTCACAGAAGGGCGGCACATTACATAACGCATAGCACTCAGAAGAGAGCATCCTACTCTGTACTTATTCACCAGCAATTGTTATTTTGATGGAGAAAATTGCTGCGTGGAAGCGTAATTCCCACGTCTTTTACATAAATGATAAGCCCAGCCTGGCGGCAGTACTGTGGTTGCCGGCAGCAGTATCCGCGCTCTCCTCGCTGCTGCTTGTAGTTGTGGTTTTGGTACCTGTTTTCCGGATTGCTCGCCTGGAGTTATGAACACATTAAACAACTGTTGTGAGCGGCTCACGCAGTACATTAAATGGAAGCGCTCAATTACTGCTCGTCCCACTGAGCTCGCCGGCTTTAAACACTCTCAGATCTGTAAATGTGAATAAGCGACCATTTACAATAGTACCCTCCTGTATCGTCTTACTGTGAGCGCTCTGGTAATTGAAGTACAAGAAAATGGAGGTTCTGGTTCTAGGCAAAAAACGAACATAAATCAGCACGGTGGCGCAGTGGTTAGCACTGCAGCCTTGCAGCAGCGCTGGAGTCCTGGGTTCGAATCCCACCAAGGACAACATCTGCAAAGAGTTTGTATGTTCTCTCCGTGTTTGCGTGGGTTTCCTCCCACATTCCAAAGACATACTGATAGGGAATTTAGATTGTGAGCCCCATTGGGGACAGCGATGATAATGTCTGTAAAGCGCTGCGGAATATGTTAGCGCTATATAAAAATAAAGATTATTATTATAAAAAAAAAACATAACTGCTTTCTTCTAAAAACAGTGCCACCCCAATCTACAGGTTCTATGTGGTATTGCAGCTCAACCTACATATACTTTAATGGCAGTAAATTGCAATACCAGGCATAACCTGTGGACAGGTGAGGCACCGTTTCTGGAAGAAAGCAGACAAGCTTTATATACATGTAAAACCACTTTAGCTAGTTTTCTGTTATAATAATACATTCACCTTTTAAACCCCTCCCCACCATGGCCAATTTATGTTTTTCCTCTCCTTCTACAAAGCGCTATAACTCTTTTATTTTCTCCTCTCACATAGCCGTCCAAGGTCTTTTTTTGGCAGGACAAGTTGTACTTTTGAATGACGCCATTCATTTTATCATGTAATGTAATGGAAAGCATGAAAAAAGTTCTAAGTGCGTCAAAATTGCAAAAAAAGTGCAATTTTACACATGTTTTTTGGGTGTATTAATCAAGATGTTCACTATATGGTAAAACTAAACTGGCAATTCAATTCTTCAGGTCAGTACGAATACACAGATACCAAGCGTACTATTTTTTTGTTTTTTTCTAATTAAGTGGTGAAGCAAAAATTGTAAATTTGTAAAAAAATATATACTTTTTTTTACCGGTGTCATCAGTTTCTGAAACTCGTAGAGTTTTTAATTTTGGTTGAAGGGGATATCTGAGGGCTTATTTTTATGTGCACGGAGCTGAAGTTTTTATTGATACCATTTTGGGGTAGATGCGATGGTTTGATCGAATTTTATTGCATAGAATGATGCGCCCCACTGCTGGCACACATTATAGGCCACCGTCAGAGATTGACAGCGGCATTTAACAGGTTAACAGCCACAGGCAGACCTCCACTCCACCCATGGTTGTTAGAGGCAGATGATGGCTGAATATCCACCAGTCCCATCGACACTGAATGGAGCCCCTGTTATCGGAAACTCCGGGGTCCCAGCATTAAGACCCTCTGAAGTCAGTAAGTTATCCTTACTATAGGCAGGGGTGTCAAATTCCATGTCCGCGGGCCAAAGCCGGCCCATCATGTCATTTTATGTGGCCTACGAGGTCAAGACACAGATCGACCGTCTCTCATCTTTCCCCCATACAGAGAGCCAGTCTTTTTGCATCCACTGACTGTGATTTCTTTTACAGAGCAATATGGAGGTGTGTGCCGGAGCTCAAATTCTAAGATAACACCCACTCTTTATGCTGGCGCCACCCCGTCTACAAAGTACTGGGTGCGTTCTACATCACACAGCCAGTGGCGGCACAGGAAGTTGGTGTTATCTTGGAATCTGCGCGGACACAGCCGGTACTTAGTACATGGCGGCGGTGCCAGGACAAGGAGCTGTTTACATACTGTACACAGTACACAGATATGAAGGATTCCTGCTCTCACATCGCTATGTGGCTCATGTTCGGAAGCAGCAGCAGCAGCATGGAGAATATATAAAACAGTACTAATCAGTGTAGATGTAAATCCAGATCTGAGTAGAGATAAAACACTTACTAGAAATCTGCAGCACTATCTATGTGTGCGTCTCTGCCTCTGTCATTCAGCTCCTACCTTCTCCTCTCCCTTCTACTCCCCATAGACTTCAATAGGCAGCTGTAATCACATCATCCAATGAGCTGGCAGTCCATCTTATATTGAACAAGGTGGATTTGAGATGTTTTTTTCAGAATGGATGACAAGTTTAGGAGGCGGGAGGAGAGAGGAAGTGGCTCAAAAGTGGAGAAAGAAGCATAATTCTGATTTTTAATTCTTTAGTTTACTGCTTGTTGCTTAGGATACCAGCAACCTCAGAGGTGGCCGGTGTTCCAGGCAAAGAGTATGAAATTTCAAGCTGTTTTCTATATAGTTTGCAAGTGGTGCTCTTCAACGCTCCCACGCTCCTCCGTTGCTGCACAGACAAGGCTGCCACCGCTTGCAACATCAGAGTGTGAGCAGTTTGGACTAGCGGCTCAGCCATCCATGTGGCCTGAACTGTCAATCTTCAGGAGCACACCGACCCCTGGCAAGCAGGAAGACTGGAGAGCGTTGTGCTGCTGAAGAGAACAACTTGAGATTGAGAACACCCTAAGGGTGTAATTTTACTTCTTGCTAGCAGTGGTGTGGAGGCCTGAAATCACCCACTCCGCAAGGATTTGTCATCAAACGCTGACGGGAAGGAGCGCTGCTCTACAGGGGAAATCTGGGACGGAGCAGCAGTGCTCCACACCTGTGCCCAATTATTCTGCAGATCCTTTGGGTCCATCCTCCGATCATAAGAGAAGTCATATCCTAATGATTGCCCATCACTTTCTATATTGGAAAACCCCCTTGAAGCTCCCCGGCCAATGTTGAGCGCCACGTTGGTGCCCACCTTTCCTGGCACCATGTAACGAGCGCCCGTTTCGCTCTCTGTATAAATTGTAATGGAAATATTCATATTGTCACGTAGGGATAGCCCATGACTGTGCTTGTTTGGACTGAGAGGTCAGGATTTTTCATTCTTAACCAACCTCGTGGGCATCCAGAGACATTGCACTTCAGAACGTTTCCATGTAAAGTTCTCCAGATTCGGCCGAAGTCACAATTTCTCGTATTTGACACTGAAATGTTTATTTGAACACGTTTTCAATGACTTTGTATTTTGCTTCCAGGGATCGCACATACCCAGTCCTCCGCAGAAACCGCTGCCGGCAGATCCAAAGTGTACCCGGATGGACGGTGCCTCCAGCTCCGGGCAGGAACATCAAGGAGCCGTGGCTCAGATCACTCCTGTGAGGTACGCTGCAAAGTGACCGCCGTCAGGTGCTGCTACCTCTGCGGCAATGCGCGGGTTAAGTCTGGCAGAACAACAGCAACAAAAAAAAACACAGTTTTATTCTCCGCACCTCACATTTTTGTAAAGTTGAGCGCTTCAGGCGGCAGAGGAACTGGACTGTAAATGAGTTGGATCAGAAACAGTTTTGACTTGTACTTGCCTTCAGCTGTTACAGCAAGGTCTGAAATATCATCAGTGACGGCCCCCGATCCGCCGTACACCCCGGAAAGCTGGATGTTTACAGGTGAAGGGGCAGAAGCCAAATGTCACCATTCAGACTTCCCTTTTCCAGTCGTGTTTTGTAACTGGGGCAAGAAAATAATAAGAGATTTGTAGTGAATTGATGTCATGCCACAGGGAGACCGGGGGAACGAAACACAACAATCAGAGAGAGAGAGCAAAACACAGAAAGCCGAGAGAAACTGCACATATCCACAGAGACAGAGGACATACAGGTACTGCAGGGGAGCAGAGGAAGAGATGGAGGGATGGATAGATAAATAGATAAAATGATGGATAGAAAGATGGATAGATAGATAGATAAATAGATGGATAGATAGGTAGTTGGATGGAGAGAAAGATAGATGATAAAAAGATGAATGGATAGAAAGACGAATAGAAAGATGATTTGATAGATGGATGGATACAAAGATGGATAGATAGATGGATGGAAATATGTATAGTTGGATAGGTAGATGGATGGAAAGAAAGCAGAAAAATGGAACAGCATTGTAAACAGGAATTTTGGGTGCAAGGCCCTCCAAATAAATATCCATTTGTAGAAGTAATATAAAAGAAAAAAGCAGTCGGCACTCCAGCAAACGATGAAAAAGAAATGGACCTTATTAGTCCATGTGGTGTGGTAATGTTTCGGCTGTGATCAACCTTTCTGAAGTCATGGAACGGATGAAAAGATAGATAAATAGAAAGATGGATAGAAAGGTATAGAAATATTACATAAATAGATATTACAAGAAATTAGATAGCTACATTAATAGATATTAGATGTGAGAAAGATATACAGTATATCGATAGATAGATATTAGATAGCTATAAAATAAGTGGTAGATAAATATGTGAGATGATAGATGATAGATAATAGATATATAGATATAGATGGATCATATATATAGATAGACAGACAGATAGATACATAATAAATAATATAGATAGGTAGATAATACATAGATGATAGATAGAAATAGATAGATATTACATAGATAATAGATATTACATAGAGAAATAGATGATAGCTAGATAATAGAAAGCTGATAGATAACAGACAGATATTACATAGATACAGTAGATAGATATTTAGATACAAAAGTACAGCACTTGCACTAAATCACACTTTCTTTCTATGTAGCTAGTGATTTCATGTTATCCTGAACGTGACATCATTTGGGTACAATCACATCGCCAAACATATTGCCTGTACTGACAAGAAGCAAAAACGTTAATCCAGCTGTCTACAGAGGGGATATCTCTGGTTTTATTGATATCCTTAGTCATGCTTCAAGATTTTTTAAAGGATTTGTACCAACATCAGAAACTATTGCCAGAAACACCAATTGATCACAAGACTAAAGGTCCCAAGTTGTCTGTTTGACTGTTCTGGTGCACCACCACTCCAGTTATTGTCTATGTGACTGACAAAAAATAGCCGTGCTCTGTATCTGGTTAGCTCTGTCCATCATATAGACTTGGACTGGAGCCCAGAACCCCAGTTTTCACCATTGGAGACGGTCCCTGTCTTGTGGATAGGTGATAAGGTGTGATCCTGGTATAACCCCCTCATTTGTTTTGGACATTAGTTACAGTACCCACCCAAAGTAGGCACATGAGTGGGATTTCCTTCTAGTGGAAGAGAGATAATATGCATTTACTTTGGGAGGTAAAGGTGGTGGGGACAGGGCGTCCATCGGCCAGATGGGCATTGTGCATTCTAAGTCTGTGTATAGCCTCATTCACATGGCCAAAAGGTCAGAAGCCAAACAAAATGAAACCACAGAAGTGCAGATTCCTTTTCTTTTCTGGCATCCATCAGCAGGTATTGCATGCTCATCCTATTCTAAGAAGACAGGTGCACAATACCTGTCATGCTTCCGAAAGTTGCCACAACAGCCTCTTCTCTCCTTTCCGACAGATGCCACAACAGCCTCTTCTCTCCTTTCCGAGAGATGCCACCTCAGCCTCGACTCTCCCTTCCAACGCATACCACAACAGCCACTTCTTTCCCTTCTAAGAGATGCCACAACAGCCTCTTCTCTCCCTTTCGAGAGGAGCCAAAACAGCCTCTTCTCCCCGTTCCGAGAGATGCCAAAACAGCCTCTCCTCTCCCTTCCGCCAGATGCCACAACTGCCTCTTCTCTCCCTTCCGACAGATGCCACAACAGCCTCTTCTCTCCATTTTGACAGATGCCACAACAGTCTCTTCTCTCCATTTTGACAGATGCCACAACAGCCTCTTCTCTCCATTCCAAGAGATGCCACAACAGCCTCTTCTCTCCCTTCTGCCAGATGCCACAACTGCCTCTTCTCTCCCTTCCGACAGATGCCACAACAGCCTCTTCTCTCCATTTTGACAGATGCCACAACAGCCTCTTCTCTCCCTTCCGAGAGATGCCACAACAGCCTCTTCTCTCCCTTCCGTGAGATACCACAACAGCCTCTTCTTTCCCTTCTGAGAGATGCTACAACAGCCTTTTCTCTCCCTTACGAGAGATTCCACAACAGCATCTTCTCTCTGTTCCGAGAGATGCCACAATAGCCTCTTCTCATCCTTCAGACAGATGCCACAACAGCCTCTTCTCTCCATTCCGAGAGATGCCACAACAGTCTCTTCTCTCCCTTCCGACAGATTCCACAACAGCCTCTTCTCTCCCTTCCGACAGATTCCACAACAGCCTCTTCTCTCCCTTCCGACAGATGCCACAACAGCCTCTTCTCTCCATTTTGACAGATGCCACAACAGCCTCTTCTCTCCCTGTCCGACAGTTGCCACAATAGCCTCTTCTCTCCCTTCCGAGAGATGCCACAACAGCCTCTTCTCTTCCTTACGAGAGATACCAAAACAGCCTCTTCTCCTCCTTCCGAGATGCCACAAGAGCCTCTTCTCTCCCTTCTGAGAGATGCCACAACAGTCTCTTCTCTCTTCCGAGAGATGCCACGACAGCCTCTTCTCTCCCTTCTGACAGATGCCACAACAGCCTCTTCTCTCCCTTCCGAGAGATACCACAACAGCCTCTTCTGTCCCTTCCGAGAGATGCCACAACAGCCTCTTCTCTCCCTTCCGAGAGATGCCACAACAGCCTCTTCTTTCCCTTCCGAGAGAAGCCACAACAGCCTCTTCTCTCCCTTCCGAGAGATACCACAACAGCCTCTTCTCTCCCTTCCGAGAGATACCACAACAAGCTCTTCTCTCCCTTCCAAGAGATACCACAACAGCCTCTTCTCTCCCTTCCGAGATGTCACAACAGCCTCTTCTTTCCCTTCTGAGAGATGCTACAACAGCCTCTTCTCTCCCTTACGAGAGATGCCACAACAGTCTCTTCCATCTTCCGAGAGATGCCACGACAGCCTCTTCTCTCCCTTCTGACAGATGCCACGACAGCCTCTTCTCTCCCTTCCGAGAGATGCCACAACAGCCTCTTCTCTCCATATCCGAGAGATCCCACAACAGCCTCTTCTCTCCCTTCTGACAGATGCCACAACAGCCTCTTCTCTCCCAAAGAATGTAAAAGTGAGAGTCATCGGAAAACCCCTTTAAGGAATTAGAGGAGATGGAATCTTGTCTTGATATAACATGCAGCTTATGGTGATATGAGGAACACATTTTTGTTCTTCGCTATATATGAGGCACCGAGCCTTCTTTGGTGCCACATTTTGCTGTCAGTCACTGGTATTAGGAATATCGTACACACCATGATACCATGAAAACACCCACTGGTGTACAGAGGGGGCCCTTAACAAAGATTAAAATTGGACCCATCCATGATGCCAGAGTTTGTCACCCACAATGTGTTTATTTCTTCACACTTTTTCATAACTCTTCAGCCACCCTTTCTTACAATATTGTTCCTCTGGGGAGGGGAATCTGGATACAATAGCCAATCAGGGCTGGACTTCCTTTCTCCAATGACCTTACAGCTCCTGTATTGCCTGCCCCTATAGGATGTTCACCCCTGAAAACCTCCATCTCTCAGAACAGATTAATAGAAAATGGTCAAATGAATTGTGGATCAAGTAGTCAAATTGATTGAGCTTTCACAAAATTCTATATTGTGAGATGTATTCATCCCTGACAAGAACCGCAACTGTAATTGGAAGAGAAGCCAGAGCATGCTTTCCTTCTGGTTGTAGATTATGAGGCTGGGAAAGGCCTGTGCTGGGAGTCCATTCATTAGTGTCCCTCTCAATGCACAAGTGCATTACCTTCTTGATCTACGATAGAGAGGAGACAAACTTAAAAGACTGCAAAACAGAAGGCGCCAGCTCAGATTCATCGCTGTGCGAAGATCCCCGGGCTGTTAGATTTATTACAGTGTGTGGTCTTTGCACTGCCGAGGCTGTTTATTCAGCAATACTAACAGCGTTCCCACTGCTCGAGTACAACACCTACAATGAATTAAAGACAGATTTTCCGTACAAGTGAAAAATTCATTATCATTCCGATAAAAAAAAAAAAAACATAAAAGGCTGTTCACAAAGTGGTAAATACCAAAGACGTGCGCGGATGTGCAGCCGAGCAGAAATTAATGGTATTCTGGATAGTATATTGGGCCGTATTTACACAATGCAGAATGGCTGTGGGTTTGGTGCGCCACAAATATGCAGCAATGTTAGGGATGGAGGGGGGATTTTAATCAGCAGCAGAAGCCAAGATAAAATCTATAGACTTTTGCTCCAGACTTACTGAGAATATTCTCACAATTTAAAGGGGTAGTCTCACAAACACAACCTCTTAAAGGACATTAACATCTTTGTAGACAATTTTTTATTATCATTTAAATGCATGTTTTTGGCAAAAAAGATATTTTTGTAATAGGGTTTCAATAGAAATATTGAACTGCGTAGTTTTCACAGCTTCTATGTAACACTATACATAGGAGCCTGCAGAATAAGTTAGCAGTGAATCAGTCAGTGAGCTCCTCGTATAATCTCAGACTATTAGTATTATCTCTTCTGATTTATGACCACATCAAAGCAGAAATCCGTAGTGAAAATCTCCAACATATATTGACATGCCACAGCATAAAAATACACACTTCAAGTCGATTTCTGCACAGATTTTTTTCAGTGTGTGGATGAGATATTGTAAAACCTCTAATATGCCGTATACTATCTACCTGGAAAATCTGCAGCGCATCTGCACAGAGTGAACAAACTCTTAATAATTTTATGCAGACCTTAATAGCAGTGTAGGTTAGTGAATAGCTTGCCAACAAAATTCTTGGTTAACTTGGGGTTCTGAAGGAAACAATACCAACATACCTATTGGTCTAGGTGTAATAGTATGCAGGTACTGAGTATGTCACCACGGAACAGACAGACCAACAGTTGAGGGGTTTATTAACAGGAATCAGGTTCTCCTCGCAGGGAGGAAGCGGTGGGAAATAACTAGCAATAAAACAGTGCAAAAATATGGGAGTCAAACGATGTAACAGGAGTAAGCAAGATTTCTTGAGAAAAGAACACTTATCAGTCTGATGAGGACTTGCTTGAAGGGTCGTCTTCTCCAACGTAGGCACCGAGAAACAGCGGCACTTGTCGTCCCTCTGTTGTCCGTGGGCTGAGTAGTCTCTAGGAGCCTGCTGCCTGGGGTTTTGGGAGTTAATGTGGTATGCACAGGCTCTGAGTCTTTAGCTTTTACAGCACAGCCAGGAATCCGGGGATCTGCACTGTTAAGTCTCTGTACCAGGAATCAGGGGCTCTGCACTGTTAAGTCTCTGTACCAGGAATCACAGTCTCTGTACTGATACCGCAGAGACCAGGGGGTAGAAGTCTCTGCACGGGCCAATGTCTCTGCACGGGTCTCAAAGCGCCCCTCTCCAGTCACAGCAGAGTCCGCTTTCAAGTACTCACAGGATGCAGTCTTTCTGGGCAGTCTCCCTGTATTTGTCCTCAGACCGGGAGCTCTCTCCCCGAGCGCAGCTGCACCCTGCTCTGACTGCTGCTCCCGCTGCTGTCTCCTGCGCGCGTGCCTTTCCCGCTCTCTGCCCGCTTCCTTCCTGTCCCAGTCTCTAAGTCTGCCCCCTGGGGAAACTGCAGCACAGCTCAATGGTTCCAGGCACAGAGCCGAGAAGGTAACCGCCCCCAGACTCTTCTGGTGTTTCACCTCCTTACATAGGGTAATCAAGTGGTATGGTAACACCCATGAGGTTGGTGCGGCTGTGCTCAGAAGGAGTAGAGTAAAAAGGATAGAGAGGACTGTGCAGCTGTGCATGGAAAGAATAGAGAGGACTGTGCAGCAGTGAAGAGAGAGTAGAGAAGACAGAGCAGCAGTGCAGAAAAACAATAGAAAGGACTGTGGGGCTGTGCAAGGAAGGAATAGAGAGAACTGTGCAACAGTGCAGGGAAAGAATAGAGAGGACTGTGCAGCTGTGCAGAGAAAGAATAGAGAGGGCTGTGCATGGAAAGAATAGAGAGGACTGTGCAGCAGTGCAGAGGAAGAATAGAGAGGACTGCGGCTGTGCAGGGAAATAATAGAGGAGAGGACTGTACGGCAGTGCAGAGAAAGAATAGAGAGGACTGCGGCTGTGCAGGGAAAGAATTGAGAGGAATATGCAGCAGTGCAGGGAAAGAACAGAGGACTGTGCAGCAGTGCGCAGAGAGGATTGTGCAGCAGTGCAGGGAAAGAATATAGAGGACTGTGCAGCAGCGCAGAGAAAGAATAGAGAGGGCTGTACGGCAGTGCAAAGAAAGAATAGAAAGGACTGTGCGGCTGTGCAGGGAAAAAATAGAGAGGACTGTTCAGCAGTGCACAGAAAGAATAGAGAGGACTGTTCAGCAGTGCAGAGACAGAATAGAGAGGAATGTGCAGAGAAAGAATAGAGAAGACTGCAGCTGTGCAGAGAAAGAATAGAGAGAAGTGTGTGGCAGTTCAGGGAATAAATATAGAGGACTGCGTGGCTGTGCAGGGAAAAATAGAGAGGCCTGTGTAGCAGTGCAGAGAAAGCATAGAGAGGACGGTGCGGCTGTGGAGGGAAAGAATAGAGAGGACTGTGCAGCAGTGCAGAGAAAGAATAGAGAGGACTGTGCAGCTGTGCAGGGAAAGAATAGAGAAGGCTGTGCAGCTGTGCAGAGAAAGAATACAGAGGACTGCGGCTGTGCAGGGAAAGAATTGAGAGGAAGATGCAGCAGTGCAGGGAAAGAACAGAGGACTGTGCAGCAGTGCGCAGAGAGGATTGTGCATCAGTGCAGGAAAAGAATAGAGAGGACTGTGCAGCAGTCCAGGGATAGAGAGGACTGTGCAGCTGTGCAGAGAAAGAATAGAGAGGACTGTGCAGCATTGCAGAGAAAGAATAGAGAGGACTGTGCGGCTGTGCAGAGAAAGAATAGAGAGAGCTGTGCAGAGAAAGAATAGAGAGGACTGTGCAGAGAAAGAATAGAGAGGACTGTGCAGCATTGCAGGGAAAGAATAGAGAGGACTGTGCAGCAGTCCAGGGATAGAGAGGACTGTGCAGCTGTGCAGAGAAAGAATAGAGACGACTGTGCAGCATTGCAGAGAAAGAATAGAGAGGACTGTGCGGCTGTGCAGAGAAAGAATAGAGAGAGCTGTGCAGAGAAAGAATAGAGAGGACTGTGCAGAGAAAGAATAGAGTGGACTGTGCAGCTGTGCAGAGAAAGAATAGAGAGGACTGTGCAGCTGTGCAGAGAAAGAATAGAGAGGACTGTGCAGCATTGCAGAGAAAGAAGAGAAAACTGTGCGGCTGTGCAGAGGAAGAATAGAGAGGGCTGTGCGGCTGTGCAGAGAAAGAATAGAGAGGGCTGTATGGCAGTGCAGAGAAAAAATAGAAAGGACTGTGCGGCTGTGCAGGGAAAAAATAGAGAGGATTTTGCAGCAGTGCACAGAAAGAACAGAGAGGACTGTGCGGCTGTGCAGAGAAAGAATAGAGAGGACTGTGCAGCTGTGCAGAGAAAGAGTAGAGAGAGCTGTGCAGAGAAAGAATAGAGAGGACTGTGCAGCTGTGCAGAGAAAGAATAGAGAGGACTGTGCAGCTGTGCAGGGAAAGAATAGAGAAGACTGTGCAGCTGTGCAGAGAAAGAATAGAGAAGACTGTGCAGCTGTGCAGAGAAAGAATAGAGAGGACTGTGCAGAGAAAGAATAGAGAGGGCTGTGCAGCTGTGCAGGGAAAGAATAGAGAAGACTGTGCAGCTGTGCAGAGAAAGAATAGAGAGGACTGTGCAGCAGTGCAGGGATAGAGAGGACTGTGCAGCTGTGCAGAGAAAGAATAGAGAGGACTGTGCAGCATTGCAGAGAAAGAATAGAGAGGGCTGTGCAGCTGTGCAGAGAAAGAATAGAGAGGAATGTGCAGAGAAAGAATAGAGTGGACTGTGCAGCTGTGCAGAGAAAGAATAGAGAGGACTGTGCAGCATTGCGGAGAAAGAATAGAGAGAACTGTGCGGCTGTGCAGAGGAAGAATAGAGAGGGCTGTGCAGAGAAAGAATAGAGAGGACTGTGCAGCTGTGCAGAGAAAGAATAGAGAGGGCTGTGCAGCTGTGCAGAGAAAGAATAGAGAGGAATGTGCAGAGAAAGAATAGAGTGGACTGTGCAGCTGTGCAGAGAAAGAATAGAGAGGACTGTGCAGCATTGCGGAGAAAGAATAGAGAGAACTGTGCGGCTGTGCAGAGGAAGAATAGAGAGGGCTGTGCAGAGAAAGAATAGAGAGGACTGTGCAGCTGTGCAGAGAAAGAATAGAGAGAAGTGTGTGGCAGTTCAGGGAATAAATAGAGAGGACTGTGTAGGGAAGTGATAGAGAGGACTGCAGACTCACAGGTAAAGAATAGACAGGACTGAGCAGTTGTGATTGAATAGCTATTCACTATGATCGAGCACAGTGCTTTAAAACTCCACTGCAGCAGTTTTTTCTTATTGTACCGGTGGAGTGGTGCTGCTAATCTAAGGTCCCTGTCTTATAGTTACCTGCTGCTGTTTTCATCTTCACCTCATTCTAGTTCCTATAGGCTTGCATTGAGCACTTGGAGCGCCCCCAAGGGCTAGGGGAACTCGGTACCAGGCCCTTCGGTTCTCAAGGGGGATGTCACGGTGGCTGACCCGGTCCGTGGCCCTAGGGACGCCCATTGTAAATGGGGGAAGGTCTTTAAAGGGATAATGTTCATGACGCCACCTGTGGTATTCAGTCAGGGTGACCGACGCTGCTGTGGGGTCCGCTGGGGTGATGATATGGCAGCTGGATGGTATACCTTCCCACAGGTGAAGTATGTCCCCAGGGCTTCCCAGTGTGTAGATGGTGGATGGTGAAAGGCGCAGTGAAGAACAAGGACGAAAGATTGCAGTCTCTTTACCTTTACCGAAGGCTTCAGCGTCCACAGTCCAGAGCACCAGATCACAGGGCAGGCAGAGTCCAGCCGGTCTGAAGGCAAATCCAGAGTCCCCTTATCCAGGTGAAAATCAGTAGCCTTCCTCTAGCGCCTGAGTGTTGTAGTCCCTTCCTGCTGAGCTTCTCGGTAAGGTCCTCACAACTATTGTGGATGTTATGTCTTTCTCTCTGTCCCCCTGATGGTAAGCATAGGACAAACCCGTATGACTGATGGCCTGAGGCTTTTTACAGGGACTCTAGCATGCCCTGGCCCCCACAGTTGCCACCGTGCCTCCTGGGTAAAGGGTCGAGCAACTAATATGGAATTAGCTGTCCTGCCGGTTTCTGGAGCCAGGCTTGGAGACGATGACTCCCTCTGTGTTCCGGCTACCGGCTTCTGCACCTCAGAAGGAGGCAGCCTTTTACAGGGCAGAACTCCTTCTAGTTTCCTCTCCTTTTGCTATGACTTTGTTTCTCACTCTCTGCAATTCAATTCCCTTCAATGTCTCTTTCTTTGGATGCTGCCGCATCGGTAGGCAGGCGCAGCTCCGTGGCCTTCTGTCTAGGCCTCTGACAGGATCCCACCCCTGTCAGGGACCCACTACCTGAGCGGAGCCCAGATAGCATCTCACTGGGTGAAGCCCAGTCAGCCTCCGCCAGACTGGTGCTGCCTGGGTGAAACCCAGTCAGCTTCTGCCTAACTTCCTAACCAGACCACTGGTTTTACCTAATTGTGAAGAGTGCCCTAATAAATAGGAGCATACCTCTTCCTGGTGGACTGGAGTGTGAAGTGTGCTGTGTGGTTTGTGATACCTGGTAAAGTGATCTCCTTTATTGCCTTCAGACGTAACATCACTCCCCCTGGTGGAAGAATGTCATTACTGCAACGACCAGGACCCTGGGGCGCTGCACACTTGTGACTGTTACCTTTGACATCCAGCCAGTCACAAGTTGTGGGGCCCGAGAGGTGCCGATAAAAGGTGAAGAAGGCGACAGGGGAAGGGACCTTAGATTAGCAGCACCACTCCAGCGCTAAAAAACAAACGTCGGAGTGGTGCTTTAAGAGCTCTCTATCCCATTACTAAAGGGAAAGCCCTCGAAGTCTGATAGCGAGCACATTAAGTCGCTATGGGGAAGATGTGCACCGACTCGCCTCATGTACTTTTAATGTTTCTACAAATACACTGTTATATTAGAATTAAATTATTTTTTTTGTGCCAACAGTTTTGAGGAGATTCGACCCCCTAATGTCTGTCGCTTCCAGAACTGTGACAATATGGTACCTGAGCTCCACAATTAAAAAACAATCAGTGCAATACATTTGTAAAGCGGAGACCAGAATGGCAATCGTTAGAACATTACATTGTATTTTGTTCGGTTTGCAATGATGACGAGTCACTAATTTTCCTAACTGGAAGGAATGGGGACGGTATTTACTAATAAAGCTTGGTATGGCATGTCAATTCTTATTATGGCTTCATAATCTCATCATCATCAGCACGATGGCCAATATATCCAGATGGTAAATCACCCCCTCGATCCTAGCTAGCACTGCTCGGACTAGATGAAGCTCCGCCACTTTCAGATCGGTTGACAACTATGACAGCGCCGCCATGACGGTACAGTGACTGCAACTACTGTGCGGCACTTGCCCTATGTCTGCGACATATTAAAGCTGTATAACGTGTATACTGCACCACGATTATTATGGACAATTACAAGTTTTTCTGTCCTGCTTTTGCTCATCACCATTTACAAGGTCAAGTACAAGGGGCACGATTTCTGGCACGACCCCCGTATACAGTAACATACCCGATTAGGATGCACCTCCTCTATACTCCAGATTCCCCCTACAGTCATTTGTAGCATCAGTAAGTGATGGTGTCCCCTATTGACAGCAATAATTGTCATTTCTAAGGTTCAGACCATGCATTGACTTTCGATACCGCAATTTTCCCATTAGAACTGATGTGAAAGTCGCAATTCAAAAGGTTCCATGTAATTATTCCGCCAAGATTGATCGTTGTCTAATGAGATCTCTCCTGCTCGGCATAGGGGGAACGAGACCACAAGATAGGGGGACTGTGCTCAGGATCCAGGATGGTCCCACTGAAATCTGTATATTTGAGAGGCTATGTGCCCACGTTGCAGAATGTTAGCAGAATTTTCCTGAACAAAACCGGACTCCTTTCGCAGGACATCCGCTTGCGTTTTTCTCACTTTTTTTCTGGAGCGTCCCATTACTATATAATATAGTGGCAAATCCGGAGATTTTCCGCAAAATTAAAGAACATGCTGTCTTTTTTTCCGCAATGCGGTTTTCTTTGTGGAAAAAAACACAGCATGGGCACAAAAATTGCGGAATGTATTCTAATAATGGGATGCTTAATGTAAGCTTTTTTTTTAGCGTTTTTGCAGCGGAAAACCAATGAAAAAACGCTAAAAATCTTGATCGTGGCCACACAGCCAGAAGCAGGAAAATTGTGCTTTTTCTATATTTTACTTGATGTCCTAAAACATCAAGGTGCGACTGAACTTGTAAGATAATCATCTATATTAGAAATAATGGAACTGTCTCTATCCCAAAAAAAATATTAGATTTTTCATTAGAACCTCAGCCCAGATTAAGGTTGCAGGACGGATGTAGGCACAATTTTTAGGTTGGGGGAAGATCCCCCATCCTACCTGACCCTTTATCGCAGTCATATATAAAAGGGTTGGCATTGTGTACTTGTTCTCATTTGATAGATACTATGAAAGACAATCTACAGATCCTGTTATTTATTGTGTCTTACCTCCCCTCTATGTAACATGCAGTCCACTGCCTGTTGTCAAGTGTAATCAGTCTCTTGCAGCACAGACACCAAGATGGATTGCGATAACTGGGGGGCTTGTATAGGTATTGGAAGTGATGACGGGTCTGTCTCTTTACAGGAAATAGGGGTGGGTCTCTTCAAAGAGTTGGGGCAGGTCTTTGTCTCTGCAGAAAGTAGGGGTGGCTTTTTGTATATTCACAGGAAAAGAGGCCAAGTCTTTGTTTCTTTACAGCAACTCAGGTGGGGGGTTGTCTGTTTACAGGAAGTAGGGGAAGGTCTTTGCCCTACAGGAAGTAGGGTTTGTCTGTCTCTTAACAGGAACTTGGTGCAGGTCTTTGTATCTTTACAGGAAGTGGGGGCGGGTCTTTGTCTCCACAGGAAGTGGGGCTTGTCTTTGTCTCTTGAGGCAGGTCTTTGTATCTTTACAGGAAGTGGGGCTTGTCTTAGTCTTCTGAGGCAGGTCTTTGTATCTTTACAGGAAGTGGGGGAGGGTCTTTGTCTCCACAGAAGGTAAGGCCAAGTATTTGTCTCTTTACAGGAACTCAGGTTGGGTTTTTGTCTCCCTACAGAAAGTGGGGCAGATCGTTTTCTCTTTACAGGAAGTGCAGGTGGGTCTTTATATCTTTAAAGGAAGTGGGGGCAAGTCTTTGTCTCTACAAGAAGAAGTAGAGGTAGGTATTTGTCTCTACAGGAAGTAGAGACAGGTCTTTGTCTCTACAGGAATAGGGGCGGGTCTTTGTATCTTTAGAGGCAGTGGGGATGGGAAATTGTCTCTACAGGTAGTAGAGCCAAGTCTTTGTCTCTTTACAGGAACTCGGGTGGGGGGTTGTCTGTTTACAGGAAGTAGGGGAGGCTCTTTGCCCTACAGGAAGTGGGGCTTGTCTGTCTCTTAACAAGAACTTGTGGCACGTCTTTGTATCAGTACAGGAAGTGGGGGCAGATCTTTGTCTCCACAGGAAGTGGGGCTTGTCTTTGTCTCTTGAGGCAGGTCTTTGTATCTTTACAGGAAGAGGGGGTGGGTCTTTGTCTCCACAGAAGGTAAGGCCAAGTATTTGTCTCCTTACAGGAACTTGGGTTGGGTTTTTGTCTCCCTACAGAAAGTGGAGCGGATCTTTTTCTCTTTACAGGAAGTGCGGGTGGGTCTTTATATCTTTAAAGGAAATGGGGGCAAGTCTGTCTCTACAAGAAGAAGTAGAGGCAGGTCTTTGTCTCTACAGGAAGTAGAGACAGGTCTTTGTCTCTACAGGAATAGGGGTGGGTCTTTATATCTTTACAGGAAGTGGGAGCAGGTCTTTGTCTCTAAAGGAAGTAGAGGAAGGTCTTTGTATCTTTAGAGGAAGTGGGTACAGGAAATTGTCTCTACAGGAAGTAGGGCCAAGCCTGTCTCTTTTACAGGAACTCAAGGCAGGTTTTTCTCTCTACAAAGTGGAAGCAGGTCTTTATCTCTACAGGAAGTGGTGGCAGGTATTTGTCTCTACAGGAAGTGCTGGCAGGTATTTGTCTCCACAGGAAGTGGTGGCAGGTATTTGTCTCTACAGGAAGTGGTGGCAGGTATTTGTCTCTACAGGAAGTGGTGGCAGGTCTTTGTTTCTACAGGAAGTGGTGGCAGATATTTGTCTCTACAGGAAGTGGTGGCAGGTATTTGTCTCTACAGGAAGTGGTGGCAGGTCTTTGTTTCTACAGGAAGTGGTGGCAGGTATTTGTCTCTACAGGAAGTGGTGGCAGGTATTTGTCTCTACAGGAAGTGGTGGCAGGTATTTGTCTCTACAGGAAGTGGTGGCAGGTATTTGTCTCTCCAGGAAGTGGGGGCAGGTCTTTGTCTCTACAGGAAGTGGTGGCAGATATTTGTCTCTACAGGAAGTGGTGGCAGGTATTTGTCTCTACAGGAAGTGGCCAAATCTTTGTTTCTTTACAGGAATTCATGGCGGGTTTAAATCTCTCTACAGGAAGTGGAGCTTTGTCTCTGCTTCTGCTCTTCAGCCTCTCAAAAAGCATACATGCTTAGCAGAGAGGTCGGATAAGATTCATAGGATGCCTACTCTTAGCAATGCATGCTAGAAGAGGGGAAAGGAAGATCCAACATCTAAGATGCTCGTAGAATGCTGATAAAGTGGCCCAATAAAAATATAAAAAAGAGTGGATGGTAAATTTCAGTGCATGAAAATGAAGGCAATTTATAGATATATTAATCTTGTTTGTTCACCAAAGTCAGGTTTAACTTGCAAACACTGGTAATTTTTAAGTCAATATGTATTGGGGTGTCACCCGAGCCATAAAAAAGCATGGGTATTGGTGTGCTATTACTCTCCACTAAGATCTGTTGCTACTTGTTCACACCGACTTAACGGAGGTGACTGCATTCAGTTAGTTTATGCTTAATAATTTGAATGAATGAATGAATGAATGAAGGTCAATCCATAAATAAAGGCAAATGTTGTTACATACTAAATATAGAGAAGTCAATAGGGGGTGAATACTGTGAATAGGGATGCCTATTATATATTGCTCCAAAGCATTGGATAACTGACTGCTTTGTTTGCTTTCAGACCCCCTCCAAAGGTCCCACCACATCGACCCATCTTCAAGCCAGCCCACCTGAAGTGAGGAGTCCAGCCCTCGTGTGAAGTTTGCACTACGCTCCGACGCGTGTTGGAGTCTGTTTACTGACTCAACTGAACTTTATTAATTTACTAAAACTGATGCATATCCTATAAAATAAGGACTGAGCTGTCGCCTTTGGTGCTATGCTGTACGTACTTGCTCAGGTACTTGTAAATTATTAATTTATGTGGAATATTTAGTACAGTGCGGTGCATTGTGCTAGGTATATTTAACCAAAGATGACTTTCCAAAGAAGGGAAATATTTTTATAACGTCTCGTACACTTGAAGTATTTTACGATTTTCTAGTATACTGTGTGGAAGAAGGATTCCAGACGTATGCATCAATAAGCACACTCATAACTGGAGGTTTTATTTGTAAAATCTGCACTCTTATTTTTTACCATTTTTTAGCATCTATTTACAGTGAGCATTTAGTCAATAAAGCTTTTGGTAGATACATGTATATTACTGTATGTTACAATATATCGATATCTTGTAAATCTGTATTAAATATACTATGAGTCCGATGCTATGGCAGTGAATGTACCTGCAAAGTCTGCACTGACTGATGGCAGAGGCTTTATTTAAAGTAAAGTCTGATTTGTTTTTACTTTTATCTGAAAAGGTTCAAAATTCTGCGTTGATTTAAGTTTTCATTAGAACTTATACTGTTTGATGTTTTTTTCTTTTCCTTATATAAAGCTCCAAATCCTCTGCCTAGACATAGAGGTAAAAGGTTACATTTTGGCTGCCTGTAGCCACCACTAGAGGGAGCTTGCTGCATGCTGACCATACATAGTTCTGCACTTAGCTCCCTCTAGTGGCAGGCAGCCAGGATGACAACCTCTATGTCAATGCACTAGATTAGGAGTAGTTTTGGATGACTATAAATTTAGTGGAACTTTTCAACACAAAATGACTGTTCAGACCAAGCACAGTGCATTAGTGTGGACAAACACCCAAAAACATCATTTTAAAACTACGTATTTATTGATAAAATCCATCTAAAATATTGCAGAGTGTGTACAGTTCCTTTGCATTTCTGTGTGTCTCAGATTATACATAAACCCTGTGTGACGTCCTTCTTAAAGGAAATAATACATGGCTTTAAGATTGGACTATTGTACATATTTGTAGTCTGTAGTCATGGAGACACATAGCCTTGCACAGGAGCAGCATACATCTGACGGTAGGAAATTGAAAAGTTGCTATACAAAAAAAGGCAAAAATTTGCAAATAAAAAAATGCAATGTGTAAAGTGCAACAAAATAAAAAATAAATACTGTGACGAAACAATAACACTAAGGTGCTAAATACAATTCTGCTGGGTTTGACTACTGTACATGAACTCCTAGGATTACATGTGCCACAAATAGAAATAATGTTTACAAAGTGGAACACATTGCGTCAGTGGCTGTATAACATGGTGCTAATAGAACTTGTATCCACTCTCTTACAACCAGAATTCTAGGAGACCTATAGGAATAAGTATGCGGAGTGAAGGGGTCTGTATGTGCCACCTAGATGTCATATCTCATCCATATCATATATACCTTTGATCTTGGCACTTTTAGTTAGGGGTAACTATAGTTCCAAATACCTTTTCATATAATCTCTTGTGTGTACATGAAGAATAACACTATTTCTTGCCGATATATGACATGGATCCTGCCTATTTCACCAGTTTTCTCCTTTGCAGGTTCTAAATTGCAATTGACTCTGAGCTAGTGGGTGGTGACTGGCTGCCATGATCTCTCCTACACATGGTCTGGGAGATCCCTGCTGATCATTCACACACACAGACTGAAGCAAGGGACAGCAGTAAGGAGCAGTGCAGAGGTGTATTGAAAAAAAAAAGAAACAATACAAATCTTGCAGTTTTCACAATGACCACTGGTGCTCTTTAGTTGTACTTCCTGTCCTTTCAAGAAGACTTTTCAGAAGTCTCACTATCACAGGCAGGATAAAAATGACTAGTAAGAATGCTATTAAAAGGTAGATAACATAGGACTCACCATTCTGAATGTGATGTCACAGCTCACCTCCTCCTCCTGTACAATGACTGATAACACCTCTATATATAATAGATAACACAGGATTCACCATTCACAATAGGTGATGTCACAGCTCACCTCCTCCTCCCGTACAATAACTGATAACACCTCTATATACAGCAGATAACACGGGATCCACCATTCACAATAGGTGATGTCTCAGCTCACCTCCTCCTCCCGTACAATGACTGATAAAACCTCTATATACAGCAGATAACACAGGATCCACCATTCACAATAGGTGATGTCACAGCTCACCTTCTCCTCCTGTACAATGACTGATAATACCTCTATATACAGTAGATAACACAGGATTCACCATTCACAATAGGTGATGTCTCAGCTCACCTCCTCCTCCCGTACAATGACTGATAACACCTCTATATACAGCAGATAACACGGGATCCACCATTCACAATAGGTGATGTCTCAGCTCACCTCCTCCTACTGTACAGTGACTGATAACACCTCTATGTACAGTAGATAACACAGGATCCACCATTCACAATAGGTGATGTCACAGCTCACCTCCTCCCGTACAATGACTGATAACACCTCTATATACAACAGATAACACAGGATCCACCATTCACAATAGGTGATATCACAGCTCACCTCCTCTTCCTGTACAATGACTGATAACACCTCTATATACAACAGATAACACAGGATCCACCATTCACAATAGGTGATGTCACAGCTCACCTCCTCCTCCCGTACAATGACTGATAACACCTCTATATACAGTAGATAACACAGGATCCACCATTCACAATAGGTGATGTCACAGCTCACCTCCTCCTCCTGTACAATGGCTGAGAACACCTCTATATACAACAGATAACACAGGATCCACCATTCACAATAGGTGATGTCACAGCTCACCTCCTCCTCCTGTACAATGACTGGTAACACCTCTATATACAGCAGATAACACAGGATCCACCATTCACAATAGGTGATGTCACAGCTCACCTCCTCCTCCTGTACAATGACTTATAATACAAGACAGACCATCATTAGGTGATGTTACAGCTCACCTCCCCCTCCTGTACAATAATATGCAAAATGTCTATGTCAGAATATAAAGCAGGATCCACCATTCACAATAGGTGATGTAACAGCTCACCTTCTCCCCTTTCTAAATACATTTAACACAAAATTCAGATTTTCTGACTTTAAGAACGCATCGGTATAAGACAACCTCAGCGATTTCAGAAACACCTTATTAACATCAATAAGACTCAGCCTTCTTTTGATACAGTAGTTTCTCATTTTCAGGGCAAGTTCACAAGGCGTTTTGCATGAAAATTTTGCTGCAAAATCTATGCCTATTCAGTGACTAAAAAAACTGTAAGAAAAATGCCGGCAACATGTCCCATAGTTTTGGTTGGAAAAGCTCATTGCCTTTCATAACGCCATTGTTTATTTTTCCAATGCAGTTTCTAAAACCGCTGCAACAAGTGACATGTTGAAACAGTTTCGAGTGGGATATTCCACCTGAAAACTGTGGTGGGTAGTTGTAGTTGGATTGGCCTAATCTGAATCAGCAGCTCAGCCTCAGATTACTGCTGCAGATTCTTGAGGAAATACAAGACAGATTTTTATGATGTGTATTAAAGGGGATTTGTCAGGAGGTGTTGCTATGTAATCTGACTACAGCATAATGTAGGGGCATAGACCCTAATTCCACCAATGTATCACTTAGTTTACTGAGTGCAACAGTTGTGATAGAATCACTGTTTTCTCTGCTGCAGATCTAGCAGAGCTCAGAATGCTGAGCTGTGTATAACCTCGCCCACACCACTGATTGGCTGCTTTGTGTGTACACTGTATAGTGACTGAGCTGCTAATTAGTGGTGGAACTGTAGCTGACCCAGGAGGCAGGAGACACCTAGCCCTGTAATGATAATCTCCTGCTGATAAAACACTGATTTTTTTTTTAAACAGCAGCATACAGCCTAGTAAGTGACAGATCGCTCGAATCAGGATCTCAGGCCCTACATCAGGCTGCTCTCGGATTACATAACAAACATGCTGACTGATTACCTTTAAATCTGTGGGAATCACCCTGAGGGCTGGTACACTCCCAGCTGTTGTACAGATCCATATCACACCTATAAACTGTTAACATTGCAGCGCTGGGGTCCTGGGTTCAAATCCCACTACGGACGGCATTAGTAAGGAGTTTGTATGTGCTCCCCGTGTTTGTGTGGGTTTCCTCCGGGTTCTCCGGTTTCCCTTCCACACTCCAAAGAGTGATGGGGAATTTTAGATTATGAGCGCCAATGGGGAGAGTGATTATCATGTCTGGAAAGTGTTGAGCAATATGACGGCGCAACATATAAGAAAAACATAATAAATAAATCTAGGGTAAATCTGATTTTTGTCTGAAACCTTAGATGAAATTCTCCTCTTGTGGTTTGTGCAGGAGCTTCAGGGCTGGAGAGGAAACTAGCGCGTCTGCAACGGTGCAACTATCTGTTCTATGGAAGCACCACATAGAAGCCTCATTACGGTGCCCCTACTGGGTTATGATGAGCTCAGAATAACTGTACAAGAGCAAAAAGAGTGAGAATTAACGTAGGAGGGAACAATAACTATGCATTGTTACATAAAATCTGTTTTTTTCTGACTACGGTAAATATAATTTTGGTCACCACTAGGGGGAGCTAGCTGCATACTGAATACACTATAAATCTGTATGCAGTATGCTCCCCCTAGTGGTGGCTGGAGGTAGCTGGTTTGACAGTTTTCACAGCAAGCAAATGGCTAACAGCCATACACTGTTGAACCATAGGGCCGATAGCAGTCACATGTCCTGCCTCCTCAATGACGGGTGTACCTCCCAGTGGCTAAGAGGAGGCCGCCCACACTCCTCTTTCTGAATGATGGGCGGCTGCTGTGACCTGGAGACTGACAGTACAGAGTATAGGTGATTTCAGGTCACAGCAGCAGGAGCTTCCTATTGCACATGCTCACAGGCACGTGTCTTTTCTTTTCCTGGAGAGCCCCTTTAAGGGGTATATCAACCTTAGACATCTATGGTATATCCCTGGGTTATGGCACACATTTCTGATGAGTGCTGGTCCCACTACTAGGACCCACACCTATCTCCTGCATCTAGGTGATTGGAGAGGTGGCAGCGTTTGTCTGCAGCCATCTTCATTCACTTGTATGGTGGTCGTGCTTGTTGGGCCATGATTGAATAAGTAAAGAGGACTTGTAAGTACTAAGAAAACTTTGTTCCACTGAATTGTACAGTATACAGGCCTGTTGTATCCAAATAAGTGGGATTATGAAGGATGCTTGGATGTAAACGCATCATAAACTAGGCTGAGCTGCAGTACCAAACACAGCCTATGCAGAAGAGTGGCGCTGTTTCTGTTTTCTTGCAATCAGACACAACCCCGTTAGGTTGACAACGTCCGATTCGGTCATTGTAAATGTATGGTTTCTGCTATATAATCCTTCAGACCAGTAAAACTTTTTCAATGCAATTTTGTACTCTACAAATGCAATAAATAAACCATGAATCAAAATGCAACTGAGTTTGGTTTTAATTTATCACAATAAAGTATATAGACGGTCCACGTAAACCAGAAAGTATCTACTTGGCATCAGGTGTCTTGAATTATAGGGGTTGTCTGGCCACCTTGTTTTATAATGGTAAAGAATGGTGTGAAATTAAAGAAGTAATGCCCCCCTTACAATTCCCCCAGTACTACCCTTTCCACTGCTGGTCTCTGTACTTTCTGCTTGATCTGGGTGGACATGTGACCACTAGGGTTGAGCGAAACGGGTCGAACATTTTCAAAAGTCGCCGACTTTTGGCTAAGTCGGGGTTTCATGAAACCCGATCCGACCCCTGTGCGGGGTCGGCCATGCGGTACGCGACTTTCGCGCCAAAGTCGCGTTTCAATGACGCGAAAAGCGCCATTTCTCAGCCAATGAAGGTAAACGCAGAGTGTGGGCAGCGTGATGACATAGGTCCTGGTCCCCACCATCTTAGAGAAGGGCATTGCAGTGATTGGCTTGCTGTCTGCGACGTCACAGGGGCTATAAAGAGGCGTTCCCGCCGACCGCCATCTTACTGCTGCTGATCTGAGCTTAGGGAGAGGTTGCTGCCGCTTTGTCAGAAGCAGGGATAGCGTTAGGCAGGGTCCATTAACCACAAAACCGCTTGTGCTGCAGCGATTTGCACTGTCCAACACCACCCTCGGTGTGCAGGGACAGTGGAAGTTTTTTTTTTTTTTTTTTTCCCCTCAGCGCTGTAGCTCATTGGGCTGCCCTAGAAGGCTCCCTGATAGCTGCATTGCTGTGTGTACGCCGCTGTGCAAACCAACTGCTTTTTTCAAAGCACAAATCCTCTTGTTCCTTCCTTTCTGCACAGCTATCTTTTTTGTTTGTCCACACTTTTTATTTGATTTGTGCATCAGTCCACTCCTTATTGCTGCCTGCCATACCTGGCTGAGATTACTGCAGGCAGGGAGATAGTAATTGTAGGACATTCCCTGTTTTTTTTTTTTTTTTTTTTTTTGGTGGGAGATTAAGATTGGCAATTTGGCATTTCTGCTAGAGTGCCATCCCTGTGTGTGCCATCTCTCTCACATAGTGGGCCATAGAAAGCCTTTTCATTTTTCTGTATTTTTTTTTGTGGGGTGTATAAATTCTCCCTGATAAAAATACAGTGGGAGATTAATATTGGCCTTTGGGCTTGTGTGCCAGTCCTGAGTGTGCCATCTCTCTCACAAATAGTGGGCCATAGAAAGCCTATTTTATTTTTTTTGGGGTTTTATAAATTCTCCCTGAAAAAAAGGGAGATTAATATTGGCCTCTGGGCTTGTGTGCCAGTCCTGAGCGTGCCATCTGTGCCAGCCCTGAGCGTGCCATCTCTCTCACAAATAGTGGGCCATAGAAAGCCTATTTATTTTTTTTTTTGGTTTTATAAATTCTCCCTGAAAAAAAGGGAGATTAATATTGGCCTCTGGGCTTCTGTGCCAGTCCTGAGCGTGCCATCTGTGCCAGTCCTGAGCGTCCCATCTCTCTCACAAATAGTGGGCCATAGAAAGCCTATTTTTTTTTTTTTTTGGGTTTTAGAAATTCTCCCTGGAAAAAAAAAGGGAGATTAATATTGCCCTTTGGGCTTGTGTGCCAGTACTAAGCGTTCCATCTCTCTCTCTCTCTCTCTGTCAGTGGGCCATAGAACGCCTATTTTTGGTTTTATTTGTTTTCTAAATTCTCCCTGAAAAAATCATTTTATTTTATTTGGTTTCTAAATTCTTCCTGATAAAATCACATTTTTTTTATTATTTTTTTTTCTAAAGTCTCCCTGAAAAAAAAAAAAAAAAACAGTGGGAGATTAATATTGGCCTTTCTGCTTGTGTGCCAGTCTTGACTCCTGGGTGCGTCATCTCTCAGTCAGTGGGCCATAGAACGCCTATTTTTGGTTTTATTTGTTTTATAAATTCTCCCAGAAAAAATCATTTTATTTTATTTGGTTTCTAAATTCTTCCTGATAAAATCATATTTTTTTTATTATTTTTTTTTCTAAAGTCTCCCTGAAAAAAAAAAAAAAAAAACAACCAAAAAAAACAGTGGGAGATTAATATTGGCCTTTCTGCTTGTGTGCCAGTCTTGACTCCTGGGTGTGCCATCTCTCTCTCTCTCTCTCTCTCTCTCTCTCTCTCTCTCTCTCTCCAATTGTGGTCCATAGAAAGCCTATATTTTTTTTCCTTGATTTGGGTTCTAAAATCTACCAGAGAAAATAACTACATCAATCATTGGTAGAAAAATATTGGCCTCTGGGTTTGTGTGCCACTCCTGACTCCTGTGTGCGTCATCTCTCAGTCAGTGGGCCATAGAACGCCTATTTTTGTTTTTATTTGTTTTATAAATTCTCCCTGAAAAAATCATTTTATTTTATTTGGTTTCTAAATTCTTCCTGATAAAATCATATTTTTTTTATTATTTTTTTTTCTAAAGTCTCCCTGAAAAAAAAAAAAAAAAAAAAAAACAGTGGGAGATTAATATTGGCCTTTCTGCTTGTGTGCCAGTCTTGACTCCTGGGTGTGCCATCTCTCTCTCTCTCTCTCTCTCCAATTGTGGTCCATAGAAAGCCTACATTTTTTTTCCTTGATTTGGGTTCCAAAATCTACCAGAGAAAATAACTCCATCAATCATTGGTAGAAAAATATTGGCCTCTGGGCTTGTGTGCCACTCCTGATTCCTGTGTGCGTCATCTCTCACTCAGTGGCCCATAGAAAGCATATAGTTTGTTACATTTGTTTTCTAAATTCTCCCTGCAAAAATCTTTTTTTTTTTTTTGGGGGGGTTTCTAAAGTGTTCCTGAAAAAAATAAAAATAAAAAAAAAATAATAGTGTGACATTAATATTAACATTTGTGCTTCAGTGACAGTCCTGCGTGTGGGGCATCTCTCTAATTTGCAGCCACCAAAAAAAGAGTGTGTAACATTGGGCCTGATTTTCGCTGTGGTCTCACCAACCTGTAAAGGGGTAGCTAAATCATACTGAAGTTATAGCTCACCGTGTAAGTTGTGTGACTGCAACAAATAACGTTAGTTTGGTTACGTTTTTAAAACAATGAGGAAGTCTAGTGGAAGAGGTCGTGGCCGGGGGCGTTCATTGTCAGCTGGTAATGAGGGTAGTGGTAGTGGTGGAGCATCAGGTGGTCGTGGGGGAAAAAATATTGCACCTAAGTCTGGAGCTGTGGAGCCAGGTTCGTCGTCCGGCTACACAAGGCCTCGAACGCTCCCTTTTCTGGGATTAGGAAAACCGCTTTTAAAGCCGGAGCAGCAAGAGCAAGTTTTGGCTTATCTTGCTGACTCAGCCTCTAGCTCTTTTGCCTCATCTCGTGAAACTGGTAAAAGTAAAAGCAGCGCGTCGTTAGTGGATGTTCACGGTCAGGGACAAGTCACTTCCTTGTCCTCTTCAGCAAAAACAACAACAGAGAAGAATGCAGCAGGCGACACAACGGGTTACTCCATGGAGCTCTTTACACATACCGTCCCTGGCTTAGAAAGTGAAGCAGTTAACAGTCCATGCCCATTACAAATTGAATCTGACATGGAGTGCACTGACGCACAGCCACAGCCAGACTACTATGCTGGTCCTTTGACTCAGACCACAACATTGCCCTCGCAGGGTGCTGATCAAGAATCAGACCCTGATGAGACTATGTTGCCCCATCACGAACGCTATACCACCGAACGACACGGTGACACAGACGAAGTTGCGCAGGAGGTACAAGAAGAGTTATTAGATGACCCAGTTCTTGACCCCGATTGGCAGCCATTGGGGGAACAGGGTGCAGGCGGCAGCAGTTCTGAAGCAGAGGAGGAGGAGGGGCCGCAGCAGGCATCAACATCGCCACAGGTTCCATCTGCCGGGCCCGTATCTTGCCCAAAACGCGTGGCAAAGCCAAAACCTGGTGGAGGACAGCGTGGCCATCCGGTTAAAGCTCAGTCTGCAATGCCTGAAAAGGTATCCGATGCTAGAAAGAGTGCAGTCTGGCATTTTTTTAAACAACATCCAATTGATCAGCGCAAAGTCATCTGTCAAAAATGTTCTACTTCCTTAAGCAGAGGTCAGAATCTGAAAAGTCTCAATACTAGTTGCATGCATAGACATTTAACCACCATGCATTTGAAAGCTTGGACTAACTACCAAACGTCCCTTAAGGTTGTTGCACCCTCGGCCAATGAAGCTAGTCATCAACGCAACATCCCTTCCGGCAGTGTAGGACCACCATTTAGCGCACCACCTGCTGTATCTGTGCAGGTATCTTTGCCAGGCCAAAGCAGTCAGGGTCAGGGAATCACCAGTTTCGTAGTAGGAAACACTGCATCTAGGGCACCGGCGGCAACAATACCATCTCCCACCGTCTCTCAGTCTGCCATGTCCACCGGCACCCCCGCTAGTTCCACGATCTCCAGCTCTCCAGTCCAGCTCACCCTACATGAGACTATGGTTAGAAAAAGGAAATACTTAGCCTCGCATCCGCGTACACAGGGTTTGAACGCCCACATAGCTAGACTAATCTCGTTAGAGATGATGCCCTACCGGTTAGTTGAAAGCGAAGCTTTCAAAGACCTGATGGACTACGCTGTACCACGCTACGAGCTACCCAGTCGACACTTTTTTTCCAGAAAAGCCATCCCAGCCCTCCACCAGCATGTTAAAGAGCGCATCGTCCATGCACTCAGGCAATCTGTGAGCACAAAGGTGCACCTGACAACAGATGCATGGACCAGTAGGCATGGCCAGGGACGTTACGTGTCCATCACGGCACACTGGGTAAATGTGGTGGATTCAGGGTCCACAGGGGACAGCAAGTTTGGGACAGTTCTGCCTAGCCCACGGTCTAGTAAACAGTTGTCTGTAGCCGTTCGCACCCCCTCCTCCTCCTCCTCCTCGTCCTCCTGCAGAAGCAAGAGCTCGTCCACAGACCGCAGTCGCACAAACACTCCATCCGCACCTGCCACTGTTGCACACCAGGTCTCCCATTATGGGGCAGCTACTGGCATACGTCAGCAGGCTGTATTGGCTATGAAGTGTTTGGGCGACAATAGACACACCGCGGAAGTTCTGTCCGAGTTCTTGCAGCAAGAAACGCAGTCGTGGCTGGGCACTGTAGATCTTGAGGCAGGCAAGGTAGTGAGTGATAACGGAAGGAATTTCATGGCTGCCATCTCCCTTTCCCAACTGAAACACATTCCTTGCCTGGCTCACACCTTAAACCTGGTGGTGCAGTGCTTCCTGAAAAGTTATCCGGGGTTATCCGACCTGCTCCTCAAAGTGCGTGGACTTTGCGCACATATCCGCCGTTCGCCTGTACACTCCAGCCGTATGCAGACATATCAGCGTTCTTTGAACCTTCCCCAGCATCGCCTAATCATAGACGTTGCAACAAGGTGGAACTCAACACTGCACATGCTTCAGAGACTGTGCGAACAGAGGCGGGCTGTTATGTTTTTGTGGGAGGATACACATACACGGGCAGGCAGTAGGATGGCAGACATGGAGTTGTCAGGTGTGCAGTGGTCGAAGATTCAAGACATGTGTCAAGTCCTTCAGTGTTTTGAGGAATGCACACGGCTGGTTAGTGCAGACAACGCCATAATAAGCATGAGCATCCCCCTAATGCGTCTGCTGATGCAAAGTTTGACGCACATAAAGGATCAGGCGTCTGCACCAGAGGAAGAGGAAAGCCTTGATGACAGTCAGCGATTGTCTGGTCAGGGCAGTGTACATGACGAGGTACCGGGCGAAGAGGAGGTGGAGGATGAGGAGGATGATGGGGATGAGTATATTTTTAATGAGGAAGCTTTCCCGGGGGCACGGGAAATTGGTGGCGTGGCAAGGCCGGGTTCTGGTTTTTTGAGGGACACAAGTGACGTAGATTTGCCTGCAACTGCCCCTCAACCAAGCACAACCGCAGATTTGACAACGGGAACTTTGGCCCACATGGCGGATTATGCCTTGCGTATCCTCAAAAGGGACACACGCATTACAAAAATGATGAACGATGACGATTACTGGTTGGCCTGCCTCCTTGATCCTCGCTATAAAGGCAAATTGCAAAATATTATGCCACATGAGAACTTGGAACTAATATTAGCAACAAAACAATCAACTCTTGTTGACCGTTTGCTTCTGGCATTCCCTGCACACAGCGCCCGTGATCGTTCTCACACGAGCTCCAGGGGCCAGCAGACCAGAGGTGTTAGAGGGGCAGAAATCAGAAGTGGCGTTGGCCAGAGGGGTTTTCTGACCAGGTTGTGGAGTGATTTTTCTATGACCGCAGACAGGACAGGTACTGCAGCATCAATTCAAAGTGACAGGAGACAACATTTGTCCAGTATGGTTACAAACTATTTTTCATCCCTTATCGACGTTCTCCCTCAACCGTCATTCCCATTTGATTACTGGGCATCCAAATTAGACACCTGGCCAGAATTGGCAGAATATGCATTGCAGGAGCTTGCTTGCCCGGCAGCTAGTGTCCTATCAGAAAGAGTATTCAGTGCTGCAGGTTCAATACTAACAGAAAAAAGGACTCGTCTGGCTACCCAAAATGTAGATGATCTAACCTTCATTAAAATGAACCACAACTGGATTTCAAAATCTTTTGCCCCACCCTGCCCGGCTGACACCTAGCTTTCCTATGAAAAGGTCTTGCCTGTGGACTATTCTGAATGACTTTTCCAATCTCGTAATTTTCTTCACCTGATTGTCCAGCATACGACATGTTTCCACCTCACGAAATGGCCAAACTCCCCACACGGGGCCGTGCTATCGCCACTTTGCGCTTGGACCCTTGAGAGTGCTGTTTGTCTGAAGAGGTGGGTGTGGCCGCTTTTGGTCGACGGCACTGCCACTGGGTCCCTCATAGTACAATAAAGTGTCTCTGGCGGTGGTGGTGCGCACCCAACGTCAGACACACCGTTGTAATATGAGGGGCCCTGTGCCTGTAACGCCGGCCACAAGACAGTTCCCCCCCCCAGCTCAAACAGTGCTCTACCACTAGCAAAATTATCTCTCACAGCTTCACCAATGTGTAGTCTAGGCGCTGACATCCTTCAATGCCTGGCACTGACAATACCATTGTTTTGACATTTTTGTTATGTTAGGCCTTCGAAGCCTGTCTGCGGTCCCTTCTTTCTACAACTACTACACTGACCAGGCCACTGCTGGCCGTGTTACCCTGGAACCAATTTAAAAGTGCCTACAGTCAGCCCAATTTTGTTATGTTAGGCCTTCGAAGACTGTCTGCCGTCACTCCTTCCACTAGACTTCCACTGACCATACACTGCTGCCCATGTACCCCTGGAACCAATTTAAAGTGCCTACAGCCAGCCCAATTTTGTTATGTTAGGCCTTGGAAGCCTGTCTGCGGTCACTCCTTCCACTAGACTTCCACTGACCAGACAACTGCTGCCCGTGTACCCCTGGAACCAATTTAAAAGTGCCTACAGCCAGCCCAAGTTTGTTATGTTAGGCCTTGGAAGCCTGTCTGCGGTCACTCCTTCCACTAGGCCTCCACTGACCACACCACTGCTGTCCGTGTACCCCTGGAACCAATTTAAAATTGCCTACAGCCATGTGTTATTATTTTAGGCCTTCGATGCCTGTCTGCGGTCACTCCTTCCACTAGGCCTCCACTGACCACACCACTGCTGCCCGTGTACCCCTGGAACCAATTTAAAATTGCCTACAGCCAGCCCAATTTTTTTATTTTAGGCCTTCGATGCCTGTCTGCGGTCCATTCTTTCAACTACTACTACACTGACCAGGTCACTGCTGCCCGTCTACCCCTGGAACCAATTTAAAATTGCGTACAGCCATGTGTTATTATTTTAGGCCTTCGATGCCTGTCTGCGGTCACTCCTTCCACTAGGCCTCCACTGACCACACCACTGCTGCCCGTGTACCCCTGGAACCAATTTAAAATTGCCTACAGCCATGTGTTTTTATTTTAGGCCTTCGATGCCTGTCTGCGGTCCATTCTTTCAACTACTACTACACTGACCAGGGCACTGCTGGCCGTGTACCCCTGGAACCAACATCAGAAAATATAAAAATAAGTATTTTGCTTATAAAAAAGAAAATACTGGTGAGATATCAAATGCAGACATTTTAACATTAAAAACAAACACACAACTAAAATCTGGTACAGTACTAAAAATGGCCACCAGCTACAATTACTTTCTCCTGCAAGTAGTTAACTGAAAGTTTTTTTAAATTGAAAACACACATATGGCATCCACCGAGTGTTGTCCTGTCGCGTCTTCTTTATATTATTGCCGAGAAGATGCAAAATAATGAAAATAATAAAATCATTAATTACCAAAATAATAGAGAAAGTCAACACCACATTGCAAATAAACATTCATTCCAAATAAAGAAGCAGGGCGCGTCCGAGGGTGAGTATATACCTAATAAGAATCTAATCACCCTCGGACGCGCAATGCTTATTTCCAACAGCCTTCCTTCCTAAGAATCAGCCCTTCCGTCGTGTAGAGAGACGTTGTGTTACACTCCAAGGTGTTCCCCAGGTTGCCTTTCCTGAGCTTCGATCTTCCGGCTCTCGTTTAGTAGTTCTTGGAAACTACACTGCATTAGGCCTTCAAATTGGGTATGGGGTGTAGAGAGAGGGTGTGTTACACTCCAAGGTGTTCCCCAGGTTGCCTTTCCTGAGCTTCGATCTTCCGGCTCTCGTTTAGTAGTTGTTGGAAACTACACTGCATTAGGCCTTCAAATTGGGTATGGGGTGTAGAGAGAGGGTGTGTTACACTCCAAGGTGTTCCCCAGGTTGCCTTTCCTGAGCTTCGAAATTCCGGCTCTCGTTTAGTAGTTGTTGGAAACTACACTGCATTAGGCCTACAAATTTGGTATGGGGGAAACATTGGCGCATCTGCGGTCCCTCCTTCCTCTAGGCCTCCACTGACCTGTCTACTGCTGCCCGTGTTCCCCTGGAACCAATTTTAAATTGCCTACAGGCAGCCCAATTTATTATGTTAGGGCTTCGAAGCCTGTCTGCGGTCCCTCCTTCCACTAGGCCTCCACTGACCTGTCTACTGCTGCCCGTGTACCCCTTGAACCAACATCATAAAATAAAAAAAAAAGGATTTTGCTTATAAAAAAGAAAATACTGGTGAGATATCAAATGCAGACATTTTGACATTAAAAACAAACAAACAGCTAAAATCTGGTACAGTACTAAAAATGGCCACCAGCTACAATTACTTTCTCCTGCAAGTAGTTAACTGAAAGGTTTTTTAAATTGAAAACACACATATGGCATCCACCGAGTGTTGTCCTGTCGCGTCTTCTTTATATTATTGCCGAGAAGATGCAAAATAATGAAAATAATAAAATCATTAATTACCAAAATAATAGAGAAAGTCAACACCACATTGCAAATAAACATTCATTCCAAATAAAGAAGCAGGGCGCGTCCGAGGGTGAGTATATACCTAATAAGAATCTAATCACCCTCGGACGCGCAATGCTTATTTCCAACAGCCTTCCTTCCTAAGAATCAGCCCTTCCGTCGTGTAGAGAGACGTTGTGTTACACTCCAAGGTGTTCCCCAGGTTGCCTTTCCTGAGCTTCGATCTACCGGCTCTCGTTTAGTAGTTGTTGGAAACTACGCTGCATTAGGCCTTCAAATTGGGTATGGGGTGTAGAGAGATGGTGTGTTCCACTCCAAGGTGTTCCCCAGGTTGCCTTTCCTGAGCTTCGATCTTCCGGCTCTCGTTTAGTAGTTCTTGGAAACTACACTGCATTAGGCCTTCAAATTGGGTATGGGGTGTAGAGAGAGGGTGTGTTACACTCCAAGGTGTTCCCCAGGTTGCCTTTCCTGAGCTTCGATATTCCGGCTCTCGTTTAGTAGTTGTCGGAAACTACGCTGCATTAGGCCTACAAATTGGGTATGGGGTGTAGAGAGAGGGTGTGTTACACTCCAAGGTGTTCCCCAGGTTGCCTTTCCTGAGCTTCGATATTCCGGCTCTCGTTTAGTAGTTGTCGGAAACTACGCTGCATTAGGCCTACAAATTGGGTATGGGGTGTAGAGAGAGGGTTTGTTACACTCCAAGGTGTTCCCCAGGTTGCCTTTCCTGAGCTTCGATCTTCCGGCTCTCGTTTAGTAGTTCTTGGAAACTACGCTGCATTAGGCCTTCAAATTGGGTATGGGGTGTAGCGAGAGGGTGTGTTACACTCCAAGGTGTTCCCCAGGTTGCCTTTCCTGAGCTTCGATCTTCCGGCTCTCGTTTAGTAGTTCTTGGAAACTACACTGCATTAGACCTTCAAATTGGGTATGGGGTGTAGAGAGAGGGTGTGTTACACTCTAAGGTGTTCCCCAGGTTTCCTTGCCATTGCTTCGGTCTTCCGACTCTCGTTTAGTAGTTGTAGAAAAGTACACTGCATTAGGCCATACAAAATGGGTATGGGGTGGAGAGAGATGGTGTGTTACACTCCAAGGTGTTCCCCAGGTTGCCTTTCCTGAGCTTCTATCTTCAGGCTCTCATTAAATTGTGGTTAAATGGAACAACTGCATTTGGCGTACTAGTTGGTTTGGGGCCTACTATCGGTGTCTGCCACTCCTTGCTGTTCTCCTCCACTGAACAAAGCTGTGCCGCCTGTTTACTACGGTTGCCAATTTTGAACTGCATTTCGACTACTTACTGATTTGGCCCTACTCTCTGTGTCAGCCTCTCATTCCAGTTGTCCTCCACTGCAATGCCCCCTGGTTATTCCTGTGTTACCAATTTTGAACTGCATTTAGCCCACTTTCTTCTTTGGGCCTATATCTGTGTTTCCACTTCATCGTGCCCATTGCCCAGCCAGTGATAGATGAGTCTGCTGGTACATTGACCCATAACGCAACATTCCCCGTGCACGCTACACAACAACATTGTGACCCTGCTGAAAGTCAGGTTGCTCTTCCCGCATACCATACCACCTTACACGGGGACAAAGAGGAAGGTGCAGATGAAAGTGCAGGTTCCTTCATCAGGTGGGGGGAGGAATACTAGTTGGCGACGTCACTGGCACAGGGCCTCTCATAGTACGCAAAAGTGTTGCTGCCGGTGGGAGGCGCCCCCGCCGTGCAAACACACCGCTGTACTTTGAGGGGCCCTGTGCCAGTGCCAATGCCAACGAGTGGGCCCCCCCTGCTTGCTCAGGTTCACAGCACTTGCAAAGTTGAAATACTTACCTCTCCCTGCTCCACTGCCGTGACGTGGTCCAGATTTCCTGGGCCCACTAATTACTTGAACCAGCCCTACCCCCCACAACTTTAGCCAAATGACCCCCAATTTCAAATGCCTTCCAATTATTATAAGGTAAATTACGCTTGACAAGCTTCATTAAGAAGAATGGATGGTTTTGACATTAAAATGGGCACTCTAGGTGTTTTCCTGGCCCCCACTCACTGCCGACTATGCTGCCCCATTGACTTGCATTGGGTTTCGTGTTTCGGTCGATCCCGACTTTACGTCATAATCGGCCGATTTCACTCGACCCGACTTTGGACATAGTCGGGTTTCGCAAAACCCGGCTCGACTCTAAAAAGGTCAAGGTCGCTCAACTCTAGTGACCACTGTAGCCAATCACAGGCCATAGTGGTCACATGTCCCCTGCTGGTCTCTGTATTTCCTGTTCCACCTGAACAGACATGACCACTGTAGCCAATCACTGGCCATAGAGGTCACATGTCCCCTGCTGGTCTCTGTATTTCCTGTTCCACCTGAACAGACATGACCACTGTAGCCAATCACTAGTCATAGAGGTCACATGTCCCCTGCTGGTCTCTGTATTTCCTGTTCCACCTGAACAGACATGACCACTGTAGCCAATCACTAGTCATAGAGGTCACATGTCCCCTGCTGGTCTCTGCATTTCCTGTTCCACCTGAACAGACATGACCACTGTAGCCAATCACTGGCCATAGAGGTCACATGTCCCCTGCTGGTCTCTGTATTTCCTGTTCCACCTGAACAGACATGACCACTGTAGCCAATCACTAGTCATAGAGGTCACATGTCCCCTGCTGGTCTCTGTATTTCCTGTTCCACCTGAACAGACATGACCACTGTAGCCAATCACTGGTCATAGAGGTCACATGTCCCCTGCCGGTCTCTGTATTTCCTGTTCCACCTGAACAGACATGACCACTGTAGCCAATCACTGGCCATAGAGGTCACATGTCCCCTGCCAGTCTCTGTATTTCCTGTTCCACCTGAACAGACATGACCACTGTAGCCAATCACTGGCCATAGAGGTCACATGTCCCCTGCTGGTCTCTGTATTTCCTGTTCCACCTGAACAGACATGACCACTGTAGCCAATCACTGGTCATAGAGGTCACATGTCCCCTGCTGGTCTCTGTATTTCCTGTTCCACCTGAACAGACATGACCACTGTAGCCAATCACTGGCCATAGAGGTCACATGTCCCCTGCTGGTCTCTGTATTTCCTGTTCCACCTGAACAGACATGACCACTGTAGCCAATCACTGGCCATAGAGGTCACATGTCCCCTGCTGGTCTCTGTATTTCCTGTTCCACCTGAACAGACATGACCACTGTAGCCAATCACTGGTCATAGAGGTCACATGTCCCCTGCTGGTCTCTGTATTTCCTGTTCCACCTGAACAGACATGACCACTGTAGCCAATCACTGGCCATAGAGGTCACATGTCCCCTGCCGGTCTCTGTATTTCCTGTTCCACCTGAACAGACATGACCACTGTAGCCAATCACTGGCCATAGAGGTCACATGTCCCCTGCCGGTCTCTGTATCTCCTGTTCCACCTGAACAGACATGACCACTGTAGCCAATCACTGGTCATAGAGGTCACATGTCCCCTGCTGGTCTCTGTATTTCCTGTTCCACCTGAACAGACATGACCACTGTAGCCAATCACTGGCCATAGAGGTCACATGTCCCCTGCCGGTCTCTGTATCTCCTGTTCCACCTGAACAGACATGACCACTGTAGCCAATCACTGGTCATAGAGGTCACATGTCCCCTGCCGGTCTCTGTATCTCCTGTTCCACCTGAACAGACATGACCACTGTAGCCAATCACTGGCAATAGAGGTCACATGTCCCCTGCCGGTCTCTGTATTTCCTGTTCCACCTGAACAGACATGACCACTGTAGCCAATCACTGGTCATAGAGGTCACATGTCCCCTGCTGGTCTCTGTATTTCCTGTTCCACCTGAACAGACATGACCACTGTAGCCAATCACTGGCCATAGAGGTCACATGTCCCCTGCCGGTCTCTGTATTTCCTGTTCCACCCGAACAGATACGTGACCGGCGCTGTAGCCAATCACAAGCCATAGAGGTCACATGTCCCTACCGGTTTATGCATTTCCTGCCTCATCTGAACAGATAAGTTACCGCTGCAGCCAATCACTGGCCATAATGGTTACATGTCCTCTGATGGTCTCTGTATTACTCGTTCCATCTGAGCAGATATGTGACTGCTGTAGCCAATCACTGGCCACAGTGGTCATATATGGTCCCTGCTGGTCTCAGTAGTTCCTGTTTCATCTGACCAGAGAAGTTACCACTGCAGCCAATCACTTGCTGCACTGATTACATATTGGTTTCCATTGCGACCAGTATTGAGCTGTTCCAGTAAATCCTCTGCCCAGATGAAAAAGAAAATATAGAGACAGTCAGGGAACCTACAAAGTGTTGGATGGGGATAACAGGGGATCTCTAAGGTGAATATTCCATATTTTATCTTTTTGCACCATTCTGAGTGTTTTGGTTTTATTTTTTTAATGTTAAGTTTCCATACATTTCATCATATGATCACTGATCGCTGCAGGTCTTGACAGACACAACTTACTCCTGCAGCGGCCTCTACAGGAGAGATGTGATATTACATAGCATCCGTCCAATGTAAGAGATTAAATAAAAATTTCTATTTTTATTGTTTCTGTATTTCGCTACTATTGAAAATAATCTTAAAATAGGAAATGTAAAAAATGTGTTTCTGGTCAGGAAATAAACCAAATTATTAAAATCAAACTTATCATTTATTATAAGCATGAATTACATGGCCAAACTTCTACAAGCGCCTGACGGAACCGGTCTGTGAATCAGAAGCAATTTCTTTATAAGGTACGACCACGGGCGACGTAACATAATTTTTTGCTTGTTTGTTTTGTTTATTTTCGACAGATTTCACACAGAGGCAAAAAGAGAAACTCGCTGTGAAAATTTGTGAAAGAAATTGACATGCTGTTAATGTAACATCTGCGCCACAAGTCCATTTTTGGCACATTTTCTAATCGGGCTGCACCGGCTTTTTTTTTAAAAAAAGTTGCAAACTGTACACAACATTAGATTTTTGCACTCTGCAAAGGTGGGCAAGGTTTACTGAAAGGGAGCGTGTTTTCCGCATAGGAAAACTGTGACATTAGAAAATAATTTTGGTGAAAATTTATAACTGCTCATAGGAGGCGTCCATTTCTTTTTCGGATTTTCAGATAAGTCCTTGTTTAATAAGGTTTAAGGGGTTGAGTCCTTAAAAGGCTGTTCACAAAATATAACATTATTACCTACCCAAATAGCTGATAACTTGCGGATCAGTGGGGACATCCAATCTCACGGACAGGGCTCTGAAACGCGCTACCGCTCCTTTTATTCTCTATGGGACTGTCAGAGACAGATTATTGTACTGAACTATCTCTGGCAATCCCATAGAGAATGAATGGACCAACGGAGCCCATGAGTCCAACCATTCATACTCTTGCCAATCTTGAGGACAGGATTCTGAAATTCGCCACCGCTCCTTTTATTCTCAGTGGGACTGTCGGAGACAGCAGATCATTGTACTGGACTATTTTCCGCAAACCCATAGAGAATGCGTATGCGTCCAACCATTCGGACTCTTGCCAATCTCGAGGACAGGATTCTGAATGCGCATGCGTCCAACCATTCGGACTCTTGCCAATCTCGAGGACAGGATTCTGAATGCGCATGCGTCCAACCATTCGGACTCTTGCCAATCTCGAGGACAGGATTCTGAATGCGTATGCGTCCAACCATTCGGACTATTGACAATCTCGAGGACAGGGCTCTGAAACGCGCCAGAGACAGATTATTGTACTGAACTATCTCTGGCAATCCCATAGAGAATGAATGGACCAACGGAGTCCATGAGTCCAACCATTCATACTCTTGCCAATCTTGAGGACAGGATTCTGAAATGCTCCACCGCTCCCTTTATTCTCAGTGGGACTGTCGGAGACAGCAGATCATTGTACTGGACTATTTTCCGCAAACCCATAGAGAATGCGTATGCGTCCAACCATTCGGACTCTTGCCAATCTCGAGGACAGGATTCTGAATGCGCATGCGTTCAACCATTCGGACTCTTGCCAATCTCGAGGACAGGATTCTGAATGCGTATGCGTCCAACCATTCGGACTCTTGCCAATCTCGAGGACAGGGCCCTGAAACGCACCAGAGACAGATTATTGTACTGAACTATGTCTGGCAATCCCATAGAGAATGAATGGACCAACAGAGCCCATGAGTCCAACCATTTATACTCTTGCCAATCTTGAGGACAGGATTCTGAAATGCGCCACCGCTCCTTTTATTCTCAGTGGGACTGTCGGAGACAGCAGATCATTGTACTGGACTATTTTCCGCAAACCCATAGAGAATGTGTATGCGTCCAACCATTCGGACTCTTGCCAATCTCGAGGACAGGATTCTGAATGCGCATGCGTTCAACCATTCGGACTCTTGCCAATCTCGAGGACAGGATTCTGAATGCGCATGCATCCAACCATTCGGACTCTTGCCAATCTCGAGGACAGGATTCTGAATGCGCATGCGTCCAACCATTCGGACTCTTGCCAATCTCGAGGACAGGATTCTGAATGCGTATGCGTCCACCAACCATTCGGACTCTTGCCAATCTCGAGGACAGGATTCTGAATGTGCATGCGTCCAACCATTCGGACTCTTGCCAATCTCGAGGACAGGGCTCTGAAACGCGCCACCGCTCCTTTTATTCTCCATGGGACTGACGGAGACAGATTAATGTATTGGACTATCTCCGACAATAGAATGAATGGACCGGTGCGCACGCGTCCAATCATTCGGACTCTCGCCAATCTTAAAGGGAATCTGTCACCTCATTTTTCGCATATAAGATGCGGCCACCTCCATTAGGGGCTTATCTACAGCATTCTGTAATGATTTCGAACAAAAATCAAAATAAGCACAGAGGGATGCCAGGGCCGAGGGCGGCTAAAGCCTCGCTCCCAATATAAGTGGATAAATGCAGAGAAATACATCAACTGGTGAAATACTCCTTCAATTATGACAACACAAAACACCGTGAAGTACAAGAAACCAGCAAGAAAATAAAACCAGAAAATCATTTATTAAATCAAATCAAAAAATACATACAAGTGATGCAAGCCAAATAGTTTGGCATCAGAAGAGGGGAATGAGTACAGAGACTCAGGGATACGACACAGGACATTCCCCTTCTTGAAGAAGCATCTACGTGAAACGCGCGTCAAGGGGTTCGGCAGGAGGACCCTTGGTCAATGCCAGTGAATATGCGTGAGCTATAACAATTCTCGGGGTACTTGCGACTTTTTGGAGGCCTTTGTATGGGATACACCTGATGTTATTTATTATTAGCCCTTTCCTTGTGCTCACCACCGGTGTGATGATTTCACATACATCTATATAATTGAGGCGTTATTTTGCTCCCCGCTGGCGATTGTATTCAGTGGCGGATTATAATGTGGTCAATCTGGGTGGTAGCCCAGGGCCCAGTGGTGTGGGGGGGCCCTGGGCTACCACTCAAGATTGCCCGCCGCCATCCGGGCATTACTACCCTGACTGGTGTATGGGGCACGGTGGGCAGAGGGGGCCCACATCGGGCCCCGTCTCATCTGCTCACCGGGCCCCTACCGGCACTGCAGCAGTTAAACGCTATTGATGTGCGGGCGCCCGCCCGCACATCAATAGTTAACAGCCGCCAGCCAATCGGAGGCTGGCAGCTGACATCAGCTGCAGCGCGCACGTCGCCGGCATCTGATGTCATTGTCAGTCGCCGGCGAGAGCGCGCTTCAGCTGTGAGGAGGGAGCTTTGCCGAAGGAGCACGGACAGGTGAGGAGAACTCTGGGGGGCCCGGGCCAGAATGCTGGACACTGGGGGCAGAGATGCTGGACACATTGGGGCAATATGCTGGACACACTGGGGGCAAAATTCTGGAGACACTGGGGGCAATATGCTGGACAAACTGGGGGCAATATGCTGGACACACTGGGGGCAATATGCTGGACACACTGGGGGCAATATGCTGGACACACTGGGGCAGAATGCTGGGCAAACTGGGTGCAATATGCTGGAGACACTGGGGGCAGATTGCTGGACACACTAGGAGCAATATGCTGGAGACATTGGGGGCAATATGCTGGACACACTGGGGGCAATATGCTGGAGACACTGGGGGCAATATGCTGGAGACACTGGGGCAGAATGCTGGACAAACGGGGGGCAATATGCTGGACACACTGGGGGCAATATGCTGGAGACACTGGGGCAGATTGCTGGACAAACTGGGGGCGATATGCTGGACACACTGGGGGCAATATGGTGGAGACACTGGGGCAGATTGCTGGACACACTGGGGGCAATACGCTTGACACACTGGGGGCAGAGATGCTAGATACTGGCGGCAGAGATGCTGGACACTGGGGGCAAAGATGCTGGACATTGGGGGCAGAGATGCAGGACACACTGGGGGCAGGACTGGAGACAGATGGGACAGGATTGGAGACATGAGTAGAATGTAGATACGGGGCATGAATGGAGACACGGGGCAGAATGAAAGACATGGGGCAGGATTGGAAACAAATCGTGCAGGATCATGGGGCAGGATGGATACGATGGGGCAGGATGGGGAGATCATATGGGGCAGAATGGATACTCATGAGGGCAGGATGGGAGAACATATGGCTGAATGAGATACACGGGGCCAGGATGGGGGATATTATAATTACCATAAAATTAAGGGATATTATTACTGCAGTGATGTATTTATTTTATTTTTTGAGGACACTTTTAAATGGGGGGGGGCGGCCCTGTTACTGTGCATAGAGTGACACTATGTCGCCTCTTTTTCTTCATGTGGTGTAACGTAGAAGTTGGGAAAAATTAAGTAATGTGTTCTGCAAGGGGAGCTCGAGATAACTGTGTTATTTCCTGCAGAGACTAGTCCTGGCTGGAAGAAGTGATGGCGGTCTGTGCTGGATGAAAGATGAAGGACTTCACCTAGAGACGTCACTGGTGAGTCAGTGTTACCTATACACTGACAATATACCCTGTATACTATATACAGAGCTCCTGTGTATAGTGTCACCAGTGATCTCTGTATTACCTCTACACAGACACTGCATACTAAGTACAGATCTCCTGTGAATACTGGCACTTATGGTGATAGTATTGGGGTTTTTTTTTCTTCCTAACTGAAGGGTAAATTGACTAGATCAATGGATGTTTGACAGGTTATAGTTTCACACGCAACTATTTTTCTGGAATAATCTGGTTCAGGTATGATGACCCCGTCACATGACTAGGGGGCCCAGGGTGTCTGAACAGCCCGGGGCCCTGGCTACCCTTAATCCACCCCAGATTGTATTGTTCCATTATTTTGGTCTGCCTGCCGTGCCAGTATGTCTCTGTACTCATTCCCCTCTTATGATGCCAAACTATTTGGCTTTCATTACTTGTATGTATTTTTGATTTGATTAAATAAATGATTTTCTGGTTTTATTTTCTTGGTGGTTTCTTGTACTCCATGGTAATGGTATTTTGTGTTAGCATTCTGTAATGCTGTAGATAAGCCCCTGATGTAACCTGAAAGATAAGAAAAACAAGTTATATTATACTCACCCGGGGGGGGGGGGGAGGGGGGCGGTCCAGTCCGGTCCGATGGGCCTCACGGGTCCGGCACCTCCCATCTTCATACAATGACGTCTTCTTCCTTGCTACTGTCGCGGCTCCGGTGTAGGCGTACTGATTTGCCCTGTTGAGGGCAGAGCAAAGTACTGCAGTGCGCAGGCGCTGGGCCTCTCTGACCTTTCCTGGCACCTGCACACTGCAGTACTTTGCTCTGCCCTCAATAGGGCAAATCAGTACGCCTGCACAGGAGCCGCGGTAGAAAGACAAGAAGAGGACGTCATCGTATGAAGATGGGAGGCACCGGACCCGGACCGTGATGCCCATCGGACCCGGACCGCAGCGGGACCGCCCCTGGGTGAGTACAATGTAATTTGCTTTTCTTATCTTTCAGGATACATCGGGGGGCTTATCTACAGCATTGCAGAATGCTGTAGATAAGCCCCTAATGGCGGTGGCCGCCGCTTATATGCGAAAAATGAGTTGACAGATTCCCTTTAAGGACAGTGCTCTGAAACGCGCCACTGCTCCTTTTATTCTCTATGGGACTGTCAGAGACAGCAGATCACTGTACTGGACTATCCCTGACAATCCCATATAGAATGAATGGACCGATGGTGCGCATGTGTAGCCCCCACTTCATTCCGGTGGGGCATTTAAGAGTCTAGTTACAAGGATCATGGAGGGGAGGCCCAATAGTTGGACCTCCACCGATTCGCAAGTTATCGCCTATTCTTTGGATGTGCTGGGAATAACCCTTTAAATGCCAGAGACGTACACTATATACGTTTTTACTGGACTGTGATATGAGCTGTTATCCTGGATCCATACGCAACCTGTGAGACTCTGGATCATTATACCGGGTGATTTCAACTTTTCAACTATAAAAGTGTACTCCACGATGCTTTTTTTCTTATTTTTAATACAAAAAGGGAAATGAAGAGAAGCATCGGGGTGCGGGTATCCCTGTGCAACCGCCGCTCTTTAATGTATTGTCCTCGCAGAGGGCTCCACGTTTCAGCTGTCGGTATAATCAAAGGCGGGTTAGATGTAGACGCGGTGCGTCTCTTAAAGAATCTCCTTCTTCATGTCCTCTAATATCACCAGCATATTCTGTCAGGAAGATGAAAGGATGGGAGGGGGGTGAAGAATTCGTCTATTCTACAGCACAAACCATCATTTCCTTACCTGTCTGTTGAAAGCTTTAGCCATTTCTGAGATGCCTATTCCGTACTGCGGGAAAAGAGAGAGAACCTTATCTTAACCTTCCAGTCTGATAGCTGCCGTGCAGAATGCAATTTCTCCCAGCGCTTTTTAATACCTCATTTGTGATGCTGCAGTCTGCGCCTTTTTCTATTAGTAAACGGACCAAGCTTTCATGGTTATTTAATGTTGCAACCTAAAGAAAATTGCACAATGTAGAAAAAAAAGGAATTCTAGAGAGACCCTTGTGTGCGACGCAAACATTTGTACAGCGGTACATATCCGGCAGTGACGGGCAAAACGCCGACAACAAACCTCGAGAGCTCACAGTCCCTGAGTGTAACACAAAATACTGATGAAAATAATAATGGCAAGTAATTTAATGGTGCCCAAATGATACTATATTACAAGGTAGAGGGAGAAAAGGAAAAAAAACTGTAAGAGGTAAAGGGGGGAAAAAGGAGAAAAAAAGGAAGATAAAGTGCGGGGGAAGGGTTGAAAAAGAAAGAAGGTGAACAAGAGAAAGAAACGGGAGAGGAAAAGAAAAATAAGAACGGAAAAGAAAAGAACTGGAGTGATTGAATAAAGAGAGTATAAAACTGAAGAAAACAAGAGAAAAAAGACAGATGTTGAGAAAGAAAAAAGAGAGGTAAAAGAGAACACACTGAGAAAAGGAGAGGAGGAGAGGGAAAAACAATAAGATGTGGAAAAAGAAAAAGTGAAAAAAAAGAGTGGGGTGAGAATGAGCGAGAGAAAAATTTAAAAATAGGGAAAAAAGAGAAAGAAAATGAGGAAGTGAGAGTGACGTTAGAAAAAGAGAAAGCAAAAGTGATGGAGAGGGAAAAAAGAGTAAGGGAGAAAGACAGAGAAAAAAGAGCGAAGGAAAACAGGACAGAGATAATATGCAAGATCTTTAATCTGACAGCAATGAACCTGTAAGTATATACAGATACAAAAATATATCAGACAGACAAGAAAGAGGGAAAAAAAATCTAGAGATGAAGATGAGAAAAAAAGAAGAAACAAGAAAGAGACAAAAGAAGGGAAAAAACTAAATGTACCGTATTTAATCTGGGAGCGTGTATGTATATATACAGTATATCCCTGATTAAAATCTTCCAAAGTTGGTGCACTCATGATATATATATATACAATTATACTAGATATACACACATGTCCCCCTCTCTGCCTTCCTTGACCCTCGTCTATCATCCCCGGCTGCACAGATTGCCAGGAAGATGTCAGCGCCATTTACGTTCTGGGTTCTGCAGATAACACTGACGTCAGACATGTATATAATGTAATGATAATAATATAATTAAATGTCACAGTCTATTACATTCCTGGACCTTCCGCTGCCTTTATCGCCATCAGTGCCGGCAGTCTACTATTACTGCATACACATTCTGTGTGTTTTCCCCTTAATTGACTTTCTTCGATCAGAACTAGACATCTGGTAAAAGAGGTGAAATAATGTGTGCCTGTCTTTTCTTTACTGTCTCCTAACCATCCCACATTGTGACAGCTCAGTCCGTACCATCAGGGGGGTCTTCCCATCCTTGTCCTTTACATTGATATTTGCACCGGCGCCAATTAAAAGACGAGCGACATCGGCGCTTCCGGTTACCGCTGACACTCGCATCAGTGGAGTCCAATGTGAACAGGAATCCTTCACATCAACCTAAAGGAAATCAATCAAGAGATTCACGATTCAGAGAGATCTACACATGGCAGAATGTCACAGAATGCAGACTGGGTCTTATGTAACATATGTGCCATAATGTGACGCCTGCAGGGGTCCCCCGAATGCCACTGGATTTATAAGGAGCCATGCAACGGTTCTTGTCTGATTCCTTATGGCAGACTCCTTTGGATGCTGTGTAGTGGAAAATTCCCACCACCATCAAATGTTTTGATGTCTGTGCATGAGTCCCTACTGTTACCTGGGAATAAATACACATACCTGGATACATTTTAGTATTCAGGGACCAATCAAACTCCAAATTCAGACACAGCAGTATCTACGACCATGTATCACCACTTAGCAGCTCCTGAGTCGCTCCTCTTACCACCTTCAAATTAACTCTTTTCTAATAATAAATAAACCTACCACCTAATAACAGATAACCACCCTGTAAGTCAACATCTGACCTTTTAATGAGCCTTCCAATATGACTAAAGACTGTAGCTAAAACAGACACCTCCAAAAAGGAACACACATATCTGTAGACAGCTGTTTCTGGGTTTTCACCCCTCATCAGTACAGAGCAAAAACAAAGCTACCACCAAGTGGAGGTGGCTATCCTATAAATAAATGTCTGACCTTGTAATGAGCCTTCCAACATGACTAAGGATATTAGTCAAACCAGTCTCCACTAAAAGGAAGGGACGCTCACCTGTAGACAGCTGTTTCTGGGTTCTAACCTCTCATCAGGACAAAGCAAAAACAAAGCTGCCACCAAGTGGTGGTATCTACCCTATAAGTAAATGCCTGACCTTTTAATAAACCTTCCGACATGACTAAGGATATTAGGCAAACCAGTCACCTCCAAAAAAGAAGGCATACTCATCCGTGCACAGCTGTTTTTGGGTTCTCACCTCTCATCAGTACAAAGCAAAACCACAGCTGCCCCTAACTGGAGGTGGCTACCGTGTAAGTACATTTCTGACCTTTCTAATGAGCCTTCCAACATGACTAAAGGTACCTTCACACTCAGCGACGCTGCAGCGATACCGACAACGATGTCGATCGCTGCAGCGTCGCTGTTTGGTCGCTGGAGAGCTGTCACACAGACAGCTCTCCTGCAACCAACGATCCCGAAGTCCCCTGGTAACCAGGGTAAACATCGGGTTACTAAGCGCAGGGCCGCGCTTAGTAACCCGATGTTTACCCTGGTTACCATCGTAAAAGTAAAAAAAACAAACACTACATACTTACCTTCCGTGTCTGTCCCCGGCGCTGTGCTTTCCTGCACTGACTGTGAGCACAGCGGCCGGAAAGCACAGCGGTGACGTCACCGCTCTGCTTTCCGGCTGACCGGCGCTCACAGCCAGTGTAGGAAGCAGAGCGCCGGGGACAGGCAGCGAAGGTAAGTATGTAGTGTTTGTTTTTTTTACTTTTACGATGGTAACCAGGGTAAACATCGGGTTACTAAGCGCGGCCCTGCGCTTAGTAACCCGATGTTTACCCTGGTTACCAGTGAAGACATTGCTGGATCGGTGTCACACACGCCGATTCAGCGATGTCTGCAGGGAGTCCAGCGACGAAATAAAGTTCTGGACTTTCTGCAGCGTCCAACGATCTCCCAGCAGGGGCCTGATCGCTGCTGCCTGTCACACTGGACGATATCGCTAGCCAGGACGCTGCAACGTCACGGATCGCTAGCGATATCGTTCAGTGTGAAGGTACCTTAAGGATATTAGCCAAACCAGTCTCCTCTAAAAAGAAGGTATGCTCATTTGTTGACTGCTGTTTCAGAATTCTCACCTCTCCTCAGTACAGAGCAAAAACAAAGTTGCCCCCAAGTGGAATTGGATACCCTATAAGCAAATATCTGACCTTGTAATGATCTTTCCAACATGACTAAGGATTATGAGCGAGTATACTCATTGCTTGGGTTTTCCAGAGCACGCTCAGGTGGTCTCTGAGTATTTGTGACTGCTCGGAGATTTAGTTTTTGTTGACACAGCTGGATGATTTACAGCTACTAGCCAGCCTGAGTACATGTGGGAGTTGCCTGGTTGCTAGGGAATCCCCACATGTAATCAAGCTGTCTAGTAGCCACAAATCATGCAGCTGCTGCAAGGAAAACTAAAACTCCGAGCAGTCACAAATACTCGGACGCCACCCGAGCGTGCTCTGAAAAACTGAGCAACGAGTATACTCGCTCATCACTACTAAGGATATCAGCCAAATCAACACTACTTCAAAAATTCTTGTAAAACTCTTCCAATTCATTTCTATGGGAATTCCACTTTGTGCTGTTCGTATGTGAAGTTTTTGGAGATTTTTTTTTCCCTGAAGAGGTTTTAAAAAAGAAAGGTCATGCCATTTTTTTCAAGATGATCCTAAAGAAAACCTCTCCAGCCTAGGCACTGCCCAGTCAAAAAACTGCAAAAAAATATTCTGAGGAAAAAAAAAAACGCCTCCAAAATCATCCTCCAAAAAGGAGAGTTTCCCGAAGTGGTTTCGCCTAGAAAACGTGTGTTTTGTTTTTTTTTTTTAAACAAAACTCAGTGTGAACATAGCCAAGGACACATTATAAAACTTTTCCCTGTTAAGTATATAACATAGGAAGATAACTGTACCCGTCGAGGAGATTTTTAGGAGGTCTCCATCTTTTTAAAGGAATCTCCATGACATTTCAGAGGAAAAGGCAATACAAACAAACTACTAGAGGATAGGTTCTTACTGAAACAGTAAATAATAATAATACAAAAATCAAACTAAAAGGTAAAAAGTTTGCTCCGTACCTCACAGCCATCCCCAATCATCCATTCGATGAGTTTTAGACTGCCTCCGTCTACTGCCCAGTGCATGGCGGTACATCCACCCTTATCCCGACTCTCCCAAGATGCTCCTTGTGCTCGTAAATACTCTACAATATCCAGGTGTCCAGCAAAACAAGCCAGCATTACACTGCAAAACAGAGCAGAAGTGCATGGATTTGACAGACGACGGGTCCCTGCACAAAGGCAATGGAGGCATTTCATGTAGACAAGGGTGAAGACGAGCACTAAATAATTCCAGCTTCTAAAGGGTTTATGTAACCAAAGAGGACATTGCAGACACGTAAAGTGAATATCGACACACGAGCACCATTTTCTTTAAATAGGACCAAAATTTTGCGCTTACACTGGAAATGTCTTCATACCTTTCATAGTGATTACACCTTTAAATCCCCTGTATAGATCTAGTTACTGTGAAAATAGTGTAGACATGTCCGATTTTGGTCAAAATCGACAATGCAAGTCTATGGGTGAGTGAAAAAGAATCAGATAGAATTTTGATGACATCCGAGTTCGGCACCATTTTTACAGACTATTAAAAAGATTGTCTTGGATCCCTTCTCCGTGGTGTCACTTATTTGTCACGTGCCCACTCTCACACTTGACTTGGGGTTGTGCCTGCAAGGGTTAATCTATCTCCCCACTCTCAGTCCAGCATTCAACCTCTGTCCTATGCTGTAATGGGAGCATAAATCACACACCGACACAGGCCACACACCCGCTCATACATGCTGCCACCACTCATCGAATATAGTAGAACAAGACGTGCACTCTCGCTATGGGTGGTGCAGACTGAACATGGAGGGTTGCTCCAGATTATGTTCATACAACAACAGTCGCACTCAATAAAGATTATCGGAGGTTGGATTTTTGTCTCAAAAAATTGTGGTTTTCTTTATTTACAAACACCAAACTTAAAGGTAGCACCGCAGTGTTTCAAGGTAGGTAACGTTTCGACCCACAGGGTCTTTCTCAAACCTTATAAAAACAAACAAAGGGTACAGGGTATCACCAAATATGAACATAAACTATTTACAAAATTATATACAGACAATAATTATATACAACACAAACGAATAGACAGGAACAAAATCCCTCTGTATATGCTACATATGTCTAGTCGCCAAGGAAAGACTAGGACGAGGCGACAAAGTAAGGATTATAAGAATAAACAGGTATACGTCCTCAGGTTTGCAATATGATGCTGGGATAACGGTGGAGCGTAAAATATCTGAAGAACAGAAGACCGCTGGGGTGGCAAGCCTAATGACAACATTGACGTAAGGAAAACAATTTTGATTAAATAAAAACAAATTACAATGCGTAACAATAGCGAGTACTAAATGGCAAGATGCACAGGCAAGATGCCCTGGTCTGTTGCTATATGAGTACAAAAATGAACTACCTAGGTAGTGGAATCTCTAAATGGTGGACAAATAACCATAGAAAAAATGGGAGCACAAATAACCATAGAAAAATGGGAGCACAAAATGGTACACTGGTATAATCTGAAATATGTACAAAATGAACTAACCAGGTGGTGGAAGGAATGACTTAAATGGCAGACAACTAACCTTAGAATAGTAGAAGCGGAGGACATAGGTCACTGGGTGGGTGTAGGAGTCCCGATCGGGGCTATGGGAAAAAGGGCCACTGGGTTAAGATGGTATACAGATGGTACAAAGAAGAGTAAAAGGACCCAGGAAGGGGGGGTATGTACGGGGATGAAAGGAAAAGGACCAGCGAAATTACCTTTGACTTTGAAGATACCGGTGTCTGCGGTGGTGGTGTGTGAGGACGGCTAGGGAACTGAGCGTGCTTATGAGCAGAGCGGCAGGAAGTGAGGGGGCGCGCCAGGATGGCGAAAATGAGGTGTGAAACGCTGGGAGCCAGGTTGCGCAAGCGCTATCTGTAGGGGGAGCGCGGCTGGAGGGTGAGAACGAGGTGTGGGACGCTGGGAGCCAGGTTGCGCAAGCGCCATATGACCGCAGCTGTGTCAGGGCCGAGGGAGACGAGCGCTAGTAAGTGGGCAGGGCTAAAGCGCTGGGAGCCGGGCTGCGCGTGCGCATGAAGAATGTGGCCGCGCTGTGTGTAAAGGATAGGATAGGATAGGAGGGTAGAAGCAGGATATATAGAAGAGTGCCGGGAGGGTTGAGAGAAAGAAGTATGAGCGGCACGATACTACTGGTAGTGTTAACCCCTAGTAGTGCTGAAAGGGGACAGTAGCCATGGAAGCAGGGTGATCGGACATGGGGCTCCCAATATGTGGCATTGTATATGGGCAGAATAGAAAGCCCACATGAGATGAAGGTAACTATCAGAAATAGTTATATATTTGAGAAACAAAAAGATGATAAATGAACAAAAATGAAAATGAATGAAAAAATGGATGAAAAGAAGTTGAAAAAAAGTTGAAAAAAATAAAAAAATAATAAAAAAATAAAAAAATAGAGAAAATGAATGAACAAAATGAAAAAAATGTGAAAAGAATGAAAAAATAAAACAATAATAAAAAAATATAATAATAAAATAAAATAAAGATGGAATAAATGAAACTGAAAAATTCAATGGAATGAACGAAAAAGAATATTGATGAAAACAATAAAAAGTAAAAAATAAAATATAAAAAATAAAAAGTAAAAATAAAAATAAAATAAAAATAATAGTTGCACAATGTACCATACTCACCCCACGGGGCAGGTGAAGGGCTAATGTGTCTGAAAAAAGAAGATATAGGTTAGTAAGATAGAAGATACAGTTCCACCACCTGTATAAATAAAAAGTTCACATACGTCGAGATATATACGTATACAAGAAGAACATATGGTTACTTGAATGTAAGGTCCAGTTCTCTGTTGAGGCCTCTTGGAGCCAATGTTTGCAGGGTGTAGATCGAGTAGGCCTCCCTCTCCTTCAATAGTTTAATATGATTTCCACCTCTTCGAGGCCTCTTGACTTGTTCGATTATTTGTACTCTCAGTTGCGAGACACTGTGGTTTGCGCTAATGAAATGGTGTGGGACTGGTAGCCAGGTCTTCCTGCAGCGTATAGTAGATTTGTGACTAGCGATTCTGTCACGTAGATGTTGGGTGGTCTCACCCACGTAGAGTAGGCCACAAGGGCATTTCAGGAGATATACCACATAGTTAGTGTCACATGTGTGGAAGCCTTTAATGTTATAATGTTTGCCCGAGTGGGGGTGGGAAATTCTATCACCCTTGATAATATTGGAGCAACATGCGCAGTTGAGGCAGGGGAATGTGCCTCTGCGTTCAGTGCCAAGAAAGGTCTGTTTGGGGACCCGGGAGAAACTCCCTATGTCTGCTCTGACTAGGCTGTCCCTAATGTTCTGTGGGCGTCGTTTGCACATGAGTGCCGGGGTTTGGAAAGCTTCAATGTTGGGGTAGGATTTGGCCAAGATGGACCAATGTTTACGGATGGTGGTGTAGATTGTGGGCATTACTGGATGATGTGTATGTACGAATGTCACCCTTTCTCTGGTAGACCTGGTGGGTGATTCAGGGTGAGGTTCTAAGGCTCTGGCTTTCTCTTTGGTAAGGAGTTCTTGGGGGGTAACGTCTGTTTCTAAATTTATTAGCCATTTCATCATGGCGGGTGGGGATAAGATTCCTATCGGATACTATCCTTTTAATGCGTGCGAACTGAGACCGGGGTAAACTGTTTTACGTGGAGGTGGGATGGCAGCTGGTGTAGTGGAGTAGATTGTTGGTATCTGTGGGTTTAGTGAAAATGTCAGTAGAAAGGGTACCTGTGTCATTTTGGCTGTGGCTGTGAGCCAAAATGACACAGGTACCCTTTCTACTGACATTTTCACTAAACCCACAGATACCAACAATCTACTCCACTACACCAGCTGCCATCCCACCTCCACGAAAAACAGTTTACCCCGGTCTCAGTTCGCACGCATTAAAAGGATAGTATCCGATAGGAATCTTATCCCCACCCGCCTTGATGAAATGGCTAATAAATTTAGAAACAGACGTTACCCCCAAGAACTCCTTACCAAAGAGAAAGCCAGAGCCTTAGAACCTCACCCTGAATCACCCACCAGGTCTACCAGAGAAAGGGTGACATTCGTGCATACACATCATCCAGTAATGCCCACAATCTACACCACCATCCGTAAACATTGGTCCATCTTGGCCAAATCCTACCCCAACATTGAAGCTTTCCAAACCCCGGCACTCATGTGCAAACGACGCCCACAGAACATTAGGGACAGCCTAGTCAGAGCACACATAGGGAGTTTCTCCCGGGTCCCCAAACAGACCTTTCTTGGCACTGAACGCAGAGGCACATTCCCCTGCCTCAACTGCGCATGTTGCTCCAATATTATCAAGGGTGATAGAATTTCCCACCCCCACTCGGGCAAACATTATAACATTAAAGGCTTCCACACATGTGACACTAACTATGTGGTATATCTCCTGAAATGCCCTTGTGGCCTACTCTACGTGGGTGAGACCACCCAACATCTACGTGACAGAATCGCTAGTCACAAATCTACTATACGCTGCAGGAAGACCTGGCTACCAGTCCCACACCATTTCATTAGCGCAAACCACAGTGTCTCGCAACTGAGAGTACAAATAATCGAACAAGTCAAGAGGCCTCGAAGAGGTAGAAATCATATTAAACTATTGAAGGAGAGGGAGGCCTACTGGATCTACACCCTGCAAACATTGGCTCCAAGAGGCCTCAACAGAGAACTGGACCTTACATTCAAGTAACCATATGTTCTTCTTGTATACGTATATATCTCGACGTATGTGAACTTTTTATTTATACAGGTGGTGGAACTGTATCTTCTATCTTACTAACCTATATCTTCTTTTTTCAGACACATTAGCCCTTCACCTGCCCCGTGGGGTGAGTATGGTACATTGTGCAACTTTTATTTTTATTTTATTTTTACTTTTTATATTTTATTTTTTACTTTTTATTGTTTTCATCAATATTCTTTTTCGTTCATTCCATTCAATTTTTCAGTTTCATTTATTCCATTTTTATTTTATTATATTTTTTTTATTATTGTTTTATTTTTTCATTCTTTTCACATTTTTTTCATTTTGTTCATTCATTTTCTCTATTTTTTTATTATTTTTTTCAACTTTTTTTCATCCATTTTTTCATTCATTTTCATTTTTGTTCATTTATCATCTTTTTGTTTCTCAAATATATAACTATTTCTGATAGTTACCTTCATCTCATGTGGGCTTTCTATTCTGCCCATATACAATGCCACATATTGGGAGCCCCATGTCCGATCACCCTGCTTCCATGGCTACTGTCCCCTTTCAGCACTACTAGGGGTTAACACTACCAGTAGTATCGTGCCGCTCATACTTCTTTCTCTCAACCCTCCCGGCACTCTTCTATATATCCTGCTTCTACCCTCCTATCCTATCCTTTACACACAGCGCGGCCACATTCTTCATGCGCACGCGCAGCCCGGCTCCCAGCGCTTTAGCCCTGCCCACTTACTAGCGCTCGTCTCCCTCGGCCCTGACACAGCTGCGGTCATATGGCGCTTGCGCAACCTGGCTCCCAGCGTCCCACACCTCGTTCTCACCCTCCAGCCGCGCTCCCCCTACAGATAGCGCTTGCTCAACCTGGCTCCCAGCGTTCCACACCTCATTTTCGCCATCCTGGCGCGCCCCCCCTACTTCCTGCCGCTCTGCTCATAAGCACGCTCAGTTCCCTAGCCGTCCTCACACACCACCACCGCAGACACCGGTATCTTCAAAGTCAAAGGTAATTTCGCTGGTCCTTTTCCTTTCATCCCCATACATACCCCCCCTTCCTGGGTCCTTTTACTCTTCTTTGTACCATCTGTATACCATCTTAACCCAGTGGCCCTTTTTCCCATAGCCCCGATCGGGACTCCTACACCCACCCAGTGACCTATGTCCTCCGCTTCTACTATTCTAAGGTTAGTTGTCTGCCATTTAAGTCATTCCTTCCACCACCTGGTTAGTTCATTTTGTACATATTTCAGATTATACCAGTGTACCATTTTGTGCTCCCATTTTTCTATGGTTATTTGTGCTCCCATTTTTTCTATGGTTATTTGTCCACCATTTAGAGATTCCACTACCTAGGTAGTTCATTTTTGTACTCATATAGCAACAGACCAGGGCATCTTGCCATTTAGTACTCGCTATTGTTACGCATTGTAATTTGTTTTTATTTAATCAAAATTGTTTTCCTTACGTCAATGTTGTCATTAGGCTTGCCACCCCAGCGGTCTTCTGTTCTTCAGATATTTTACGCTCCACCGTTATCCCAGCATCATATTGCAAACCTGAGGACGTATACCTGTTTATTCTTATAATCCTTACTTTGTCGCCTCGTCCTAGTCTTTCCTTGGCGACTAGACATATGTAGCATATACAGAGGGATTTTGTTCCTGTCTATTCGTTTGTGTTGTATATAATTATTGTCTGTATATAATTTTGTAAATAGTTTATGTTCATATTTGGTGATACCCTGTACCCTTTGTTTGTTTTTATAAGGTTTGAGAAAGACCCTGTGGGTCGAAACGTTACCTACCTTGAAACACTGTGGTGCTACCTTTAAGTTTGGTGTTTGTAAATAAAGAAAACCACAATTTTTTGAGACAAAAATCCAACCTCCGATAATCTTTATTGAGTGCGACTGTTGTTGTATGACCACTCATCGAATACACGGGCAATGAGTACCAGAACTAACAATACTAATAAAAATATGTCTATCACTCATAAGGCTCACACACCTTAGGCTATGGATTCTTTTAGAACATTCAAGGTTCAACTTGTTAAAGTTTTATACTTTAATAACAAAAGGTTCAATGCTTACAATAAGAAAAAGGTATAAAAATATGATAATAAAAAGACATACAACTTATGCAAAACAGTGTCAAAATAAACAGGAGAAACTTACAGAAATTATCTAACTGGTAGTTGCTTTCTGCTCCCTGAGGGTAGGAAGAATTTAGATTGGATCACACCAGCTTCTCAGGCTGCCTCCATCATGTGAACACAATTCTTTGTCTGCAGCCTAAATTTATAACTTTGGTCTGAGGTCAGGTTTCTAGACCGGCCCCCCAGGTTAATATCATAATTGCCTTTGTGAGCACGTTTCATCCTTTTAACTCTCTCGTTAATAAGTGTATCCTCCAACACTGGGATATTCTCAAAAATGCATATCCTCATGTTAAAGAATTCAGCGTTAACCCAATCATCTGTAACAAACGTTGCTCTAATATTAAAGATTACTTGATTAGAGCAGATGTGGGACCTAGTAATAGGGGATCTATACAGAGGGTCCTGTCTTCACCACGGAATGGCACCTTCCCATGTCTGGGTTGCCATCAATGTTCTAATATAACCAAGGGTGATTCTTTTACACATCCGCGTTCTGGTAAACGTTTTCCCATCAGAGGACATTTCACTTGCAATTCCTCATTTGTAGTGTATTTAATCAAGTGTCCTTGCGGTCTCGGATATGTTGGGGAGACCACCCAGCATGTCCGAGACCGTATTTCTAAACATAAATCTACCATTCGTTGCGGCAGGACTCTCTTACCCATTCCGTCCCATTTCCTACAGAATAATCATACGGTAGCTCAATTAAGGTATCAAGTCATTGATCATGTGCCAATATCTAGGAGAGGGGGGCGACAGGATCAAGAGGTTAAAAGAGCGTGAATCCTTTTGGATTTACACGCTGCAGACATTATCCCCTAATGGTTTAAATAAGAGAGTATGAGGTTTCATACTAGTGGAATTACGTGGTCTTTAAATTCCTATATTCTTATATGGAAGTGTGATGTATTGAATTGTTTTCACCGTTCTATATGGATTCCGTCCTTATATTCAATTATATAAATGTTGAAGTTCCTCTAGGTTGCTTGGCATCTATGTATATTTATGTATAGTAATGTGAACCTGGATAATAGATATACATTTTTATTTTACCAGATCCTGTAATTGGTTCTTTACATATGCCCATGGAGTATTCTACTAATTAAGATTTTAGAGCGGTCTAGTGTTTATTTACCCCTCCTCTTTTTCTTTTCTTTTTTTCAGCATACCAGCGGCATGTAATGTCTGGGCGGGGTTTCCCCAGCGCGTGCGCACTATCTCTGCAGTTTCCGGCACAACTCGGTCCCTTCGGCTTTCACCCGATCTCACGGCGCATGTCTGTATACAGACCTTTAAAACGGAAGTACTTGCACCGGATAAGGTAAAAGCCGCTCGCACGCCGGTTCTTTCACATTTGTGCCTCTCTCACAGCGGTCACAGTTCCTTGGCCATCTGTATTAGATGCGGTATTCATTGGTGACATTTTGGCAAGGTAATTACTCGGGGGTTTTCTCTGGCGCTTATCTACGGATCAGATACAGGTGCCTGATACATATCATCTTTTTGCTCATTTCCTACAGTGGGTTTCCCTGCCTAGTTCTGCGTACCAGCAAGTATGGTCTTTCACTTTATACTCACTTATGGTGGTGGTCGATTAGTATTTGGGGTGCATTTCTAGAGCGCCGGTCCATTTACACTGTTATATGGCGTTTTCTTCTTAGAATGGGATTTAATCTGTTTTTTTTCTGATCCTTTTTTGGATCCGTTTTTTCATGTTTGCATTTTTTTGGTGGCTTTTCCTGAGAGTCCCGTTATATTCATAGATGAAAGGTTTCTTGTATTGGGTTTGTTAGCCTCTTCCGAATCCCTATTCGGTCAGATGACGTTTTTTGCTTTTTATCTTATACATATAAGATCATGTTATACCTCACAGGATGCATATAAGGGGTTATTTTCCTGTTTCTTTTATGTTATTTTTGTTTCTGTATTGATTTATTCTTTTGTATATATATGTGTTTCAGACGGACATCTCTTGAGAAAGGCTCTTTAGCCGAAACGTTGAGAAAAATTATATATGTCCCATCAGAGTGTACAGAACGATTTCTTTTTTGCTTTTGGAAATCCCATTTTGATCAATAAAATATATGAAATATATGAATTCTTTTTGGACTCTTAGTGTGCTGGAGTTTCTTGTATAATATCATAATTGCGGTCTGTTTGATTGGGCACGTCCGCTCTACTAATGAATATACCGTATATTATTTTCCTCTGGAGACACGTGTGAGATGGTTCCCAGGAATAGCTAACCCTCAGGCCGCAATTAGCATGTCCCCTCCAAGCACTAGGGGGTGTCAAGTGTTCCTTTCTTCCTGGCCTTAGCCAGACCTTCTGATAAGATATGGAGACACAATTTCTACTGGTCCCAAGGAAGTACCTATTAACACCTAGGTGCAACTTGTCTTCAGGACAGATGTTACATTATCACTAGTCACACATATAACCCTAGACATATGTCACTACATACATATAGATATATATATATACACATTTCCCCACAGGGGGGGTGGAAAAACTTTTTTATTGTGTATGAGAAAAACTGATAAAACTTGGACCAAACACTGATGAAACTTGGACCATTATTCTCAACGACTGAATGAGGCCTTGTTCAGATGTCAGTTTCGTTTGTTGAGATCTCACCAAGGACAAAATCTGCAAGGAGTTTGCATGTTCTCCACATTTTTGAATGGTTTTCCTCCCACACTCCAAAGACAAACTGATAGGGAATGTAGATTTTGAGCCCCAATGGGGACAGTAATGATAATGGCTTTAAAGCGCTGTGAAATTGATGGCGCTGAATAAGCATGGAAAATAAATAAATGAAATATTATTTCTGAACATTATATGACTTGTGTCCTGCATTGTTTACCAGTTTTCCCCACTGCATTCTCTAGCTGAACTTTATAATGGTCTCTGAGCTGGTGGTATGAGACTAGCTGCTATGATGTCTCCCTTAGACTACTCTCCTGTCCCTATGTCGCACATGTTCATAAGTAACATGAAAGACATCATACAGCAATACTGAGCAGTGTAGCTGTGAATCCAGCTGTGGGGTATGCTAAACTCTTACAAAAAGCAGCAGCACAGCCTGTGCCTCTCTCTCTCATTCTTCTACCCCCCCCCCCCCCCACACTCTCCACAGACATTGAGGTGGATGTCTTGTTTTGACCAAAATGTTTTTTAGCAATTTTTCTGACTGATTGATGAGTTTAGGGGGTGGGGTTGGGGGACGAAGGAAGATGGGGAAAGCAGTGGTTCATAAGTGGAGAGAGAATTTGCTTGTACTATTGATTTATGCAACATCTGCTGAAACGTGTCACGACTCTGTTGTTGGGTATCCCAGAACCAGGGTCTCCTTTCCTGTTCTCAACGTTTGGAGCACCCTAGCTCGCCCTGTTCCTCAGATAACTACTGAAAGTGAAAACGCCAGGGCCATGTACCTTGCCTGTACCCTATCAGTTGAGAGCTCCTGAAAGCTTTCCTACATTAAGGCTTTCAGCTGTTCAATGTTAGCCACTCCCATCCCCTATATAATCTGGGTCCTGGCTAGCAGTCATTGTCAGAGTAACATTGGCTACATGGCTGGAGGTTGTTGATGGTTGTTATTGGAGAAGGCGTTTTGGTGGATTTATCTGTGACTGTTGCTAGGTTTTGAGTGTGTGATAATTCCCTTTCTTCTCCTACTTTGGTTTAACCCCATCCTCCACTCCCCAGAGTTTACCTCTATTATATGTGTGAGTATATTTGCACGATTGGTATTTTCCTTTATCCCTGTTCGTGTTACCTTGTTAGTCTGGTTGGTGTATTACGGTACACTACTACTCTAAGGGAAGATTCAGGAGCTAAGGAAAGGTACGTGGCCCCAGCATCTTCACCATCAGAAGTAATCTGGGGAACAGAGTGAGCTAGGGCACCAGAGTTGTAACAGTAAGGTTTACTAAAATATATTTTCATATCAATGAAACAGCTTTTTATGTTCGTGGACAACCCCTTTATTTAAAAAACTTGCAGTAAGCTGGTAAGTCGTAGGCCTTCATCTTTTCATTGATCCAAATTTAAGGGACTTTTTAGTTTTCAGAAAACCTCTTTCTCCTGGCAGTAGTTTGGTTTAAAAAACAAACAAACAAAAACTGTGACTTTACTCGCCCTCCCTGGGTCCAGCGCTGAGTCTCTGCTGCTTTCGATGTATGTGACAGTCTAAAAGTAATTTCAACGCCTGTGCCAAGTAGCTGTCATGAGCCGCTAAGCTCACTGATTGGCCGAAGCATTGTTGCGGGGACATCAGCGCTGCAGACAATAACAGACAGCAGCAGCGGAGAGACTCAGCTCTGAATATGGAGGAGGGTGAGTAAAGCAGTTTTGCCTTTTTTTATTTTGGTGCCTTTTTGCTGTGTTCTTTTTTTGCATCACATTAATGTAGTGGTCACAGAGCTGAAAAAAGGCAAAAAAAAAAAAAAAGAAAAAGATTCTTCTGCCAGAACGATGAAGGATTTTAATAAGGCAAAAAAACAAACATGAACATTAGTTTCCTGGTGACTGGTGAATAAAATAACAGCTTTGCATTGACTTTGACAGAGCATGGAGAGGAGAGAGAGCCGAGCGTTGTTCCTTTTTTTGGCCACCTTCTCTGTCACTTGTTTATAAAACACCTGATGGGGAATAATCAGTGAAGACAGAGCGGCCATTAATGGGAGCTAAACACACATTGCTGGCGGGTCTCCTGTGCGCTCGGCTTGGTTCACAGTGTTCGGGACCAGCGCTCCCTCTGCAGATTTATTCAGACAGGTGAACCGCATGGACATTACATAACAGGCTCTGGATTTGGCATTAATGTGCATGTTCCAATAGGTGCAAAAAAAATACACTGCCACAGCAGATGTGTATTAGATAAAGAGCGGCCAGGTATTTTGCAGGAAAACTGCAGATGTTTGGTTCCTTTTCCTTCCCGCAGCCATTTTCTGTAATGCACATACTCTCTCCATGTGTATTGTATGATCTTCCATGGCAGATATCCCCCACCTCCCCGCACCCTCACTGCCTCTTCATATTGTTTTCTGAAAGCAATAAGTGCGAACCTGCAGCTGCATCCCCCTCCTTCGCCACAAAGGGGTACTTTCGGGTGACTTAGGCACTTCTTAAATATTTACAGACGGGGAAAGAGAAAATACAGGTAAGGATGATTAGTATTATTATTATTTATTTATATAGCACATTAATTCCATGGTGCTGTTCATGGGACGGGGTTATGTTTATATAAAGTATTACAAAGAATCATGTAGTCACGTGTACTGAAGGAGTTTGGCATGCCAGCACCTTGAGACTAGAGTCTCAAGACGCTGCTAGTAAGGAGTAGTTCAAGGAGTGGCTCACAATAGCCACTAGAGGATTACATTTTTTTTTTTTTTTAGGTCTATGTGATGAATACACTACAAAAGTGCCACCTCTAGAGCATAGTGAGTTATAGAAAAAAAACGCAGAAAAAATTACTCTCCGCTTTGTTAAAAAAGCAAAACACAACAAAAAATGCTGAACGTGTCCTGATGGAAACAAGGCAATTTGGTGCCTGATCGTTGGCCACATCCACCCGTGTCGGTATTCTGTGTGGAAAATAATACGCATGGGCCCAAACCAAAGGCACCAACATTCCAGTTATACTTTCTCTCTGTTACACCAGACTGATATATCCAGATGGATCCCAAGATTTCCTACTTACAGCCTTAAAGATATCTGCAAGGCTGTAAGCTTGGGTCAAGAGTCCGCAGTCAGGCATTGGATACTGACCGTGAAATACTCCGTGTGAACTTGGCCTTAAAGTTTTATTACCAAATATTAGAAACGGTAACGATGACATGTCCATGGGAACGTGTCTGTCAAAACACGTCCTGGTGCCATCTCTCCAGAGGTAAGTGGCGCACGCGAAGTAAAAGAAAACATCGCTCATAAGCCTAGGCCACCCTTCTTCCATTGCTCCAAGGTCCAGATCTGATGCTCAGGTCTACTGTAGGAGCATTCGGCAGAAGACGGATCAGCAAGGGTAGTCTGACAACTCCGTAGCTACGGTATGTAGGCACCATATGCAGCAAGCCGCCATGATCGTTATGTTTGGCCACCTTTCTATCACTACTTTTATCGACAATTTGTCCTACGGAATCCCTTCTATGCGATCAGACCAGACAGGTTAACGTTCACTCCTTGGACACATCAGTCAGCCTTGAGCACCCATGGACCGGTCACGAGGTCGCCGGTTGTCTTTCCTTGGACCACTTATCGGTGGGTACTAACCGCTCTCTATACCAGGGATCACCTACAAGATCTGTCATTCGGAGATGTCCTGACCCCGTCATTTAGGCATCACAGTTTGGACCATTGCTGAAAAGCTTCCGCTTACTCATTTTTCCTGCTTCCAACACATCAACTCCTTTACTTGCTGCCTAATATTTGCCACCCCCGACAGGTGCCATCGTCACAAAATAATGTCAGCCGCCAATGGTTGTAATGATCGGTGTACATTACCAACTTTTACATTACGTGAGGAAACCTTTATTATTCCGTCTCCCCTACAGAACACGGTCGCATTACGGTAAAACTCTCCTGATGGCTCTTCTTTAATTTTTTCCATTAAATATAGAATTAGTCTCTCTGTAAAATAATAATATTCCACAGCAAACACCATAAGTAATTAAATCTGCTGTTTACTGTAAGATTGTGTGTAATGATCTATTTAGGGAAATGTGCTGAATTATTGTACGATACATAGGTTATTTAAAGAAGACATATTCTGCTTCCTGCAAGCAAATTACGCTGATTGTTACGACTCTCACATTCCATCTGCTGCAAAAATCTACAATTACATTGCTGTATAATTATTTTCTCAGAAGAGTCTGGAGCTTCAGTAGCAGAATACTCCGTATTTTATCTTTTCTTTTCATTTACCTTCATTGTATTTTTTTTTTTTACTATTTTGCTTCAATAAAAACCATTAGTTCCAGGGATTCAAGCTTCAGGAGGCTAATTTGCATATTCCAGGTGCCTTCTGGGAGAAGCGAAGTCTCCCTAAGCTAGAAGATCGTTGGGTACAGCCGGGACCAGTTGCTTCGAAAGCATCACCAAACCAGGGATTCAAGCTTCAGGAGGCTAATTTGCATATTCCAGGTGCCTTCTGGGAGAAGCGAAGTCTCCCTAAGCTAGAAGATCGTTGGGTACAGCCGGGACCAGCTGCTTCGAAAGCATCACCAAACCAGGGATTCAAGCTTCAGGAGGCTAATTTGCATATTCCAGGTGCCTTCTGGGAGAAGCGAAGTCTCCCTAAGCTAGAAGATCGTTGGGTACAGCCGGGACCAGCTGCTTCGAAAGCATCACCAAACCAGGGATTCAAGCTTCAGGAGGCTAATTTGCATATTCCAGGTGCCTTCTGGGAGAAGCGAAGTCTCCCTAAGCTAGAAGATCGTTGGGTACAGCCGGGACCAGCTGCTTCGAAAGCATCACCAAACCAGGGATTCAAGCTTCAGGAGGCTAATTTGCATATTCCAGGTGCCTTCTGGGAGAAGCGAAGTCTCCCTAAGCTAGAAGATCGTTGGGTACAGCCGGGACCAGCTGCTTCGAAAGCATCACCAAACCGCGCGCCTTACGGCGCGCAAATTTTTGCCTGTAGAACATTATTGCAAGAGAGCTTGGCTGAGTAGATTACACAAGAAGGAAAACACACAGCAAGTCAGCAGGATCTAGGAGCAACATGGCAGATGTGACAACCTACATGGTGAGCTGCAGCATGTGCTACATGTTCACAGATCGACCAGAAGAAGAATCCAATTTCACCTGTCAGAAGTGTAGACTAGTGGCCCTTTTAGAAGAAAAGGTGCGGGGTCTGGAAGAAAGAATAGCAACTTTGAAACTCATCAAAGAGAATGAAGACTTTCTAGACAGAACAGAAGCATCTCTACTGGTCACAGAAGGTGCAAAAAGTGTCAGAGAACCTCCAAAAGCAGATGAGTGGAAGCATGTGACCAAAATAAGCAAGAAGACCATGGAGAAATCACCAACCACACAACTGAAGAACCGATATCAAATCTTTGTAGAGGATGAAGATGGCACACCTAAAAATGAAGCAATACCAGCAAGCAAAAAAGAAAAGGGCACACAGCAACAAGTGACAGCAAAAAGTACAGCCAAGAAGCAACGAAGAGTGGTGGTGGTGGGAGACTCACTATTGAGAGGCACCGAAGCAGCCATCTGCAGACCGGACATAACTGCAAGAGAAGTATGCTGCCTTCCAGGTGCGATGATCAAGGATGTGACCGATAGGATACCAAAGCTCTTCAACTCCAAGGACGTCCACCCATTTCTTCTGATACATGTTGGCACCAATGACACGGCAAGGAAGGACCTACCGACAATCTGCAAGGACTTTGAAGAGTTGGGGAAGAAAGTAAAGGAACTGGATGCACAGGTAGTTTTTTCTTCTATCCTTCCAGTAGACGGGCATGGCACCAGGAGATGGAACAGGATCCTTGATGCAAACAACTGGCTAAGACGATGGTGCAGACAACAAGGATTTGGATTCCTGGACCACGGTGTGAATTACTGGTATGATGGACTCCTCGCCAGAGACGGACTACACCTCAACAAACCTGGGAAACACACATTCGCCAGAAGACTCGCTACACTCATCAGGAGGGCGTTAAACTAGAAGAAGAGGGGACGGGAAGAAAAACATTAGACTCGAACAAAGACGACCCAGGAAAACATACTCAGAAGGGAGGTAAGAACATTTCTAAAACAATCCACAGTGAGGAGATTGGAACAAAACAAAATCCTCTAAACTGCATGCTCGCAAACGCCAGAAGCCTGACAAACAAGATGGAAGAACTAGAAGCAGAAATATCTACAGGTAACTTTGACATAGTGGGAATAACCGAGACATGGTTAGATGAAAGCTATGACTGGGCAGTTAACTTACAGGGTTACAGTCTGTTTAGAAAGGATCGTAAAAATCAGAGAGGAGGAGGGGTTTGTCTCTATGTAAAGTCTTGTTTAAAGTCCACTTTAAGGGAGGATATTAGCGAAGGGAATGAGGATGTCGAGTCCATATGGGTTGAAATTCATGGAGGGAAAAATGGTAACAAAATTCTCATTGGGGTCTGTTACAAACCCCCAAATATAACAGAAAGCATGGAAAGTCTACTTCTAAAGCAGATAGATGAAGCTGCAACCCATAATGAGGTCCTGGTTATGGGGGACTTTAACTACCCGGATATTAACTGGGAAACAGAAACCTGTGAAACCCATAAAGGCAACAGGTTTCTGCTAATAACCAAGAAAAATTATCTTTCACAATTGGTGCAGAATCCAACCAGAGGAGCAGCACTTTTAGACCTAATACTATCTAATAGACCTGACAGAATAACAAATCTGCAGGTGGTTGGGCATTTAGGAAATAGCGACCACAATATTGTGCAGTTTCACCTGTCTTTCACTAGGGGGACTTGTCAGGGAGTCACAAAAACATTGAACTTTAGGAAGGCAAAGTTTGAACAGCTTAGAGATGCCCTTAATCTGGTAGACTGGGACAATATCCTCAGAAATGAGAATACAGATAATAAATGGGAAATGTTTAAGAACATCCTAAATAGGCAGTGTAAGCGGTTTATACCTTGTGGGAATAAAAGGACTAGAAATAGGAAAAACCCAATGTGGCTAAACAAAGAAGTAAGACAGGCAATTAACAGTAAAAAGAAAGCATTTGCACTACTAAAGCAGGATGGCACCATTGAAGCTCTAAAAAACTATAGGGAGAAAAATACTTTATCTAAAAAACTAATTAAAGCTGCCAAAAAGGAAACAGAGAAGCACATTGCTAAGGAGAGTAAAACTAATCCCAAACTGTTCTTCAACTATATCAATAGTAAAAGAATAAAAACTGAAAATGTAGGCCCCTTAAAAAATAGTGAGGAAAGAATGGTTGTAGATGACGAGGAAAAAGCTAACATATTAAACACCTTCTTCTCCACGGTATTCACGGTGGAAAATGAAATGCTAGGTGAAATCCCAAGAAACAATGAAAACCCTATATTAAGGGTCACCAATCTAACCCAAGAAGAGGTGCGAAACCGGCTAAATAAGATTAAAATAGATAAATCTCCGGGTCCGGATGGCATACACCCACGAGTACTAAGAGAACTAAGTAATGTAATAGATAAACCATTATTTCTTATTTTTAGGGACTCTATAGCGACAGGGTCTGTTCCGCAGGACTGGCGCATAGCAAATGTGGTGCCAATATTCAAAAAGGGCTCTAAAAGTGAACCTGGAAATTATAGGCCAGTAAGTCTAACCTCTATTGTTGGTAAAATATTTGAAGGGTTTCTGAGGGATGTTATTCTGGATGATCTCAATGAGAATAACTGTTTAACTCCATATCAGCATGGGTTTATGAGAAATCGCTCCTGTCAAACCAATCTAATCAGTTTTTATGAAGAGGTAAGCTATAGACTGGACCACGGTGAGTCATTGGACGTGGTATATCTCGATTTTTCCAAAGCGTTTGATACCGTGCCGCACAAGAGGTTGGTACACAAAATGAGAATGCTTGGTCTGGGGGAAAATGTGTGTAAATGGGTTAGTAACTGGCTTAGTGATAGAAAGCAGAGGGTGGTTATAAATGGTATAGTCTCTAACTGGGTCGCTGTGACCAGTGGGGTACCGCAGGGGTCAGTATTGGGACCTGTTCTCTTCAACATATTCATTAATGATCTGGTAGAAGGTTTACACAGTAAAATATCGATATTTGCAGATGATACAAAACTATGTAAAGCAGTTAATACAAGAGAAGATAGTATTCTGCTACAGATGGATCTGGATAAGTTGGAAACTTGGGCTGAAAGGTGGCAGATGAGGTTTAACAATGATAAATGTAAGGTTATACACATGGGAAGAGGGAATCAATATCACCATTACACACTGAACGGGAAACCACTGGGTAAATCTGACAGGGAGAAGGACTTGGGGATCCTAGTTAATGATAAACTTACCTGGAGCAGCCAGTGCCAGGCAGCAGCTGCCAAGGCAAACAGGATCATGGGGTGCATTAAAAGAGGTCTGGATACACATGATGAGAGCATTATACTGCCTCTGTACAAATCCCTAGTTAGACCGCACATGGAGTACTGTGTCCAGTTTTGGGCACCGGTGCTCAGGAAGGATATAATGGAACTAGAGAGAGTACAAAGGAGGGCAACAAAATTAATAAAGGGGATGGGAGAACTACAATACCCAGATAGATTAGCGAAATTAGGATTATTTAGTCTAGAAAAAAGACGACTGAGGGGCGATCTAATAACCATGTATAAGTATATAAGGGGACAATACAAATATCTCGCTGAGGATCTGTTTATACCAAGGAAGGTGACGGGCACAAGGGGGCATTCTTTGCGTCTGGAGGAGAGAAGGTTTTTCCACCAACATAGAAGAGGATTCTTTACTGTTAGGGCAGTGAGAATCTGGAATTGCTTGCCTGAGGAGGTGGTGATGGCGAACTCAGTCGAGGGGTTCAAGAGAGGCCTGGATGTCTTCCTGGAGCAGAACAATATTGTATCATACAATTATTAGGTTCTGTAGAAGGACGTAGATCTGGGTATTTATTATGATGGAATATAGGCTGAACTGGATGGACAAATGTCTTTTTTCGGCCTTACTAACTATGTTACTATGTTACTATGTAGTTCAATTTTACAGTGTTTGGGAGAAACAATTGTATCACTGACTATAAACCAGAAGAGGACCTGTCACTTAATATAAATATGTCATTTTTTTTTTACCCGGTGTAAATACTACTGTTCTCCTATAATTTGGCATTGTTTTTTTTTTGGTTTTTTTTTGTGCCTGTGGTTCTCACCATGTTAATGAGCAGATTTCATCTGATGAGTGTTGCTCCCCTCCGAACTCATGTTGATGACCTATCCTATGAATAGGTCTCAATTATTTATTCCTGGACAATCCCTTTAATATTAATATAGTGCTCATTAACATATCACTTCTTAACGTTAAGTCTATGCAGGCGGGTTAGATCTATAAAGAAATCACATTAGTATAAAGTATTGGACCTCTTTGCAAAAAAATTATGTTGAAAGCAGGACCTTTACTTTAAATCGATGCACCCTCCAACATAACAACCCGGGTAAGATTGCGGGGAAGGTTATGTCGTAGTTTCATCGTCTTTCTGCAGCTCCATCACTTGGTGGAGGGGATCTCCGCTACCAGGACTTGCTTCTGGACCAGTGTTGATAGGTTTGCACCACTGTAAGACTTTTTCCGTTTTCAGTCAATACTGGTAATACTTTTGGACATACCTGTTCTTTCCACTCCCGTTTTCCTGGTTGATGTCAGCGCCGTGACCAATGAGTGACTGCACAATCCTAGACACAGACGCAGAACAAAGCACAGCTTATAAGGGCTATAACAGGACGAGTGTCCTACAGGTATTCTACCTCATCCCTTAGGGAGTAAGTCATGCAAAGGTGTCCATGCCGGGTAGTCCTGGGACTCGGCTCTCTAATTACAGCTCCTGCTCCAATATCTGGGATCCGACCCTGTCCATTTAACCCATTATATCCCATAATTAATAGCAAATGCAGCAACTGAATGGAGGTGATGTGAGGATGCAGTTGTCAATGGATTGTCAAAGCGAGGATGCAGATGGGTTGTCAGTGCAAAGATGCAGGTGGGTTGTCAGTGCAAAGATGCAGGTGGGATGTCAGTGCAAAGATGCAGGTGGATTGTCAGTGCAAAGATGCAGATGGGTTGTCAGTGTGAGGATACTGTTGGGTTGTCAGTGCGAGAATGCAGATGGGTTGTCAGTAAAAGGATGCAGATAAGTTGTCAAAGCGATACAGATAGATCATCAGTGCGAGAATGCAGATGAGTTGTCAGTGCGAGGATGCAGACGAATTTTCAATAGGAGGATACAGATGGGTTGTCAGTGAGAAGATGCAGATGATTGTCAGTGCGAGGATGCAGATGGCCATCAGTGTGAGGATACAGATGGGTTGTCAATGTGAAAATGCAGATGGGTTGTCAGTGTGAGGATGCAGATGGTTGTCAGTGTGAGGATGCAGATGGGTTGTCAGTGTGAGGATACAGATGGGTTGTCAGTGTGAGGATGCAGATGGCTATCAGTGTGAGGATACAGATGGGTGTCAATGTGAAAATGCAGATGAGTTGTCAGTGTGAGGATGCAGATGGTTGTCAGTGTGAGGATGCAGATGGTTGTCAGTGTGAGGATGCAGATGGGTTGTCAGTGTGAGGATGCAGATGGCTATCAGTGTGAGGATGCAGATGGGTTGTCAGTGTGAGGATGCAGATGGCTATCAGTGTGAGGATACAGATGGGTTGTCAATGTGAAAATGCAGATGGGTTGTCAGTGTGAGGATGCAGATGGTTGTCAGTGTGAGGATGCAGATGGTTGTCAGTGTGAGGATGCAGATGGGTTGTCAGTGTGAGGATGCAGATGGATTGTCAGTGTGAGGATACAGATGGGTTGTCAGTGTGAGGATGCAGATGGCTATCAGTGTGAGGATACAGATGGGTTGTCAATGTGAAAATGCAGATGGGTTGTCAGTGTGAGGATGCAGATGGTTGTCAGTGTGAGGATGCAGATGGGTTGTCAGTGTGAGGATGCAGATGGGTTGTCAGTGTGAGGATGCAGATGGCTATCAGTGTGAGGATGCAGATGGGTTGTCAGTGTGAGGATACAGATGGGTTGTCAATGCGAAAATGCAGATGGGTTGTCAGTGTGAGGATGCAGATGGTTGTCAATGTTAGGATGCAGATGGGTTGTCAGTGTGAGGATACAGATGGGTTGTCAATGCGAAAATGCAGATGGGTTGTCAGTGTGAGGATGCAGATGGGTTGTCAGTGTGAGGATGCAGATGGGTTGTCAGTGTGAGGATGCAGATGGTTGTCAATGTGAGGATGCAGATGGGTTGTCAGTGTGAGGATACAGATGGGTTGTCAATGCGAAAATGCAAATGGGTTGTCAGTGTGAGGATGCAGATGGGTTGTCAATGTGAGGATGCAGATGGGTTGTCAGTGTGAGGATGCAGATTGGTTGTCAGTGTGAGGATGCAGATGGTTGTCAATGTGAGGATGCAGATGGGTTGTCAGTGTGAGGATGCAGATGGTTGTCAATGTGAGGATGCAGATGGGTTGTCAGTGTGAGGATGTAGATGGGTTGTCAGTGTGAGGATGCAGATGGCTATCAATGTGAGGATGCAGATGGTTGTCAGTGTGAGGATGCAGATGGTTGTCAGTGTGAGGATGCAGATGGGTTGTCAGTGTGAGGATGCAGATGGTTGTCAATGTGAGGATGCAGATGGTTGTCAATGTGAGGATGCAGATGGGTTGTCAGTGTGAGGATACAGATGGGTTGTCAATGCGAAAATGCAGATGGGTTGTCAATGTGAGGATGCAGATGGGTTGTCAATGTGAGGATGCAGATGGGTTGTCAGTGTGAGGATGCAGATGGTTGTCAGTGTGAGGATGCAGATGGGTTGTCAGTGTGAGGATGCAGATTGGTTGTCAGTGTGAGGATGCAGATGGTTGTCAATGTGAGGATGCAGATGGGTTGTCAGTGTGAGGATACAGATGGTTGTCAATGTGAGGATGCAGATGGTTGTCAATGTGAGGATGCAGATGGGTTGTCAATGTGAGGATGCAGATGGGTTGTCAATGTGAGGATGCAGATGGGTTGTCAATGTGAGGATGCAGATGGGTTGTCAGTGTGAGGATACTGTTGGGTTGTCAGTGCGAGAATGCAGATGGGTTGTCAGTAAAAGGATGCAGATAAGTTGTCAAAGCGATACAGATAGATCATCAGTGCGAGAATGCAGATGAGTTGTCAGTGCGAGGATGCAGACGAATTTTCAATAGGAGGATACAGATGGGTTGTCAGTGAGAAGATGCAGATGATTGTCAGTGCGAGGATGCAGATGGCCATCAGTGTGAGGATACAGATGGGTTGTCAATGTGAAAATGCAGATGGGTTGTCAGTGTAAGGATGCAGATGGTTGTCAGTGTGAGGATGCAGATGGGTTGTCAGTGTGAGGATGCAGATGGCTATCAGTGTGAGGATACAGATGGGTTGTCAATGTGAAAATGCAGATGGGTTGTCAGTGTGAGGATGCAGATGGTTGTCAGTGTGAGGATGCAGATGGTTGTCAGTGTGAGGATGCAGATGGGTTGTCAGTGTGAGGATGCAGATGGATTGTCAGTGTGAGGATACAGATGGGTTGTCAGTGTGAGGATGCAGATGGCTATCAGTGTGAGGATGCAGATGGGTTGTCAGTGTGAGGATACAGATGGGTTGTCAATGCGAAAATGCAGATGGGTTGTCAGTGTGAGGATGCAGATGGTTGTCAATGTTAGGATGCAGATGGGTTGTCAGTGTGAGGATACAGATGGGTTGTCAATGCGAAAATGCAGATGGGTTGTCAGTGTGAGGATGCAGATGGGTTGTCAGTGTGAGGATGAAGATGGGTTGTCAGTGTGAGGATACAGATGGTTGTCAATGTGAGGATGCAGATGGGTTGTCAGTGTGAGGATACAGATGGGTTGTCAATGCGAAAATGCAAATGGGTTGTCAGTGTGAGGATGCAGATGGGTTGTCAATGTGAGGATGCAGATGGGTTGTCAGTGTGAGGATGCAGATTGGTTGTCAGTGTGAGGATGCAGATGGTTGTCAATGTGAGGATGCAGATGGGTTGTCAGCGTGAGGATGCAGATGGTTGTCAATGTGAGGATGCAGATGGGTTGTCAGTGTGAGGATGCAGATGGGTTGTCAGTGTGAGGATGCAGATGGCTATCAATGTGAGGATGCAGATGGTTGTCAGTGTGAGGATGCAGATGGTTGTCAGTGTGAGGATGCAGATGGGTTGTCAGTGTGAGGATGTAGATGGTTGTCAATGTGAGGATGCAGATGGTTGTCAATGTGAGGATGCAGATGGGTTGTCAGTGTGAGGATGCAGATGGATTGTCAGTGTGAGGATGCAGATGGTTGTCAATGTGAGGATGCAGATGACTATCAATGTGAGGATGCAGCTGGGTTGTCAGTGTGAGGATGCAGATGGGTTGTCAGTGTGAGGATGCAGCTGGGTTGTCAGTGTGAGGATGCAGAGGGGTTGTCAGTGTGAGGATGCAGAGGGGTTGTCAGTGTGAGGATGCAGAGGGGTTGTCAGTGTGAGGATGCAGATGGCTATCAATGTGAGGATGCAGAGGGGTTGTCAGTGTGAGGATGCAGATGGCTATCAATGTGAGGATGCAGAGGGGTTGTCAGTGTGAGGATGCAGATGGGTTGTCAGTGTGAGGATGCAGATGGGTTGTCAGTGTGAGGATGCAGAGGGGTTGTCAGTGTGAGGATGCAGATGGGTTGTCAGTGTGAGGATGCAGAGGGGTTGTCAGTGTGAGGATGCAGATGGGTTGTCAGTGTGAGGATGCAGATGGCTATCAATGTGAGGATGCAGATGGTTGTCAATGTGAGGATGCAGATGACTATCAATGTGAGGATGCAGAGGGGTTGTCAGTGTGAGGATGCAGATGGGTTGTCAGTGTGAGGATGCAGATGGGTTGTCAGTGTGAGGATGCAGAGGGGTTGTCAGTGTGAGGATGCAGATGGGTTGTCAGTGTGAGGATGCAGATGGCTATCAATGTGAGGATGCAGATGGTTGTCAATGTGAGGATGCAGATGACTATCAATGTGAGGATGCAGCTGGGTTGTCAGTGTGAGGATGCAGATGGGTTGTCAGTGTGAGGATGCAGCTGGGTTGTCAGTGTGAGGATGGAGAGGGGTTGTCAGTGTGAGGATGCAGAGGGGTTGTCAGTGTGAGGATGCAGAGGGGTTGTCAGTGTGAGGATGCAGATGGCTATCAATGTGAGGATGCAGAGGGGTTGTCAGTGTGAGGATGCAGATGGGTTGTCAGTGTGAGGATGCAGATGGGTTGTCAGTGTGAGGATGCAGAGGGGTTGTCAGTGTGAGGATGCAGATGGGTTGTCAGTGTGAGGATGCAGATGGCTATCAATGTGAGGATGCAGAGGGGTTGTCAGTGTGAGGATGCAGATGGGTTGTCAGTGTGAGGATGCAGATGGGTTGTCAGTGTGAGGATGCAGCTGGGTTGTCAGTGTGAGGATGCAGATGGGTTGTCAGTGTGAGGATGCAGCTGGGTTGTCAGTGTGAGGATGGAGAGGGGTTGTCAGTGTGAGGATGCAGAGGGGTTGTCAGTGTGAGGATGCAGAGGGGTTGTCAGTGTGAGGATGCAGAGGGGTTGTCAGTGTGAGGATGCAGATGGCTGTCAATGTGAGGATGCAGAGGGGTTGTCAGTGTGAGGATGCAGATGGGTTGTCAGTGTGAGGATGCAGAGGGGTTGTCAGTGTGAGGATGCAGATGGTTGTCAGTGTGAGGATGCAGATGGCTATCAATGTGAGGATGCAGATGGTTGTCAGTGTGAGGATGCAGATGGGTTGTCAGTGTGAGGATGCAGATGGGTTGTCAGTGTGAGGATGCAGATGGGTTGTCAGTGTGAGGATGCAGATGGGTTGTCAGTGTGAGGATGCAGATGGGTTGTCAGTGTGAGGATGCAGAGGGGTTGTCAGTGTGAGGATACAGAGGGGTTGTCAGTGTGAGGATGCAGATGGCTGTCAATGTGAGGATGCAGATGGGTTGTCAGTGTGAGGATGCAGCTGGGTTGTCAGTGTGAGGATGCAGATGGGTTGTCAGTGTGAGGATGCAGAGGGGTTGTCAGTGTGAGGATACAGAGGGGTTGTCAGTGTGAGGATGCAGATGGGTGGTCAGAGTGAGGATACAGATGGGTTGTCAGTGTGAGGATGCAGATGGCTGTCAATATGAGAATGCAGATGGGTTGTCAGTGTGAGGATGCAGCTGGGGTGTCAGTGTGAGGATGCAGATGGGTTGTCAGTGTGAGGATGCAGAGGGGTTGTCAGTGTGAGGATACAGAGGGGTTGTCAGTTTGAGGATGCAGATGGGTGGTCAGAGTGAGGATACAGATGGGTTGTCAGTGTGAGGATGCAGATGGCTGTCAATGTGAGAATGCAGATGGGTTGTCAGTGTGAGGATGCAGAGGGGTTGTCAGTGTGAGGATGCAAATGGCTGTCAGTGTGAGGATGCAGAGGGGTTGTCAGTGTGAGGATGCAGCTGGGTTGTCAGTGTGAGGATGCAGCTGGGTTGTCTGTGTGAGGATGCAGAGGGGTTGTCAGTGTGAGGATACAGATGGCTCACTGCACACGGTAATTCGTGCAAACGTGAAAACATTTTTTGATAGAACAGATATATCTTTGAATTGACATATTCCTTTTTCGAGTGACAAATATTAAATCTTGACACTTACATATAAGAGGATAAGCGTGGCATGTACAGATCCACCTCGGCTCTGTAAGCGCCCATACATGCCGCTCTCATCCATACTGCAGGTTGTCTCCTTTCTTCTATGCTGCCACATTGTGATAAAGACTCAGGAGAGTCGAAACCTCAACATATAATATTTGTCACTGGAGACACCAATATGTCAATGCAAAGATATTAAAGTGGCTCAACTGCTCCATCAATAACGTTATACCAAGAAACAGAAAGATGATCGGCACAGAGCTTCACTGTAGCGCAATTGGAGATTCGCTTAAACGATCTGTTTCAGAAGGACAGATGAGGTCTCCCTTACTGTGAGCTGCGGGTGGTGCTATGCAATCGTCAGAGTTTTGTACAAGACCATATAATGAGAAGAAAAATGATGCAGCACTCACCCTTGCGCTTCTTCCAAGTGTGCTCTTTATTCAGCACACTTGGGAGCCGTAGAAGCGCCGTAGCGCGAAACGGCCGTCGTCCGGTCTCTCCTCACTCCCGCTCCCTCACAGATCACTGCGTATGCCGGTTCATATTATGTATAGTATGTTTTGCTGAATAAAGAGCACACTTGGAAGAAGCGCAAGGGTGAGTGCTGCATCATTTTTCTTCTCATTATATGGTCTTGCTCCATCAATAACCTCTTCACGTTGGCAGGAAGGACGGAGTGTGCAATGAACGGTATTATACTGATTATGGGGATCCCACCCATCTACCAGCACCCACCATCTCTCCGGGAGTGAGTGCACTGCAAATGGCCTTTACTGTGTAGGAAATCAACGAAATACACAAGTACCCCAGTACATTATACAATAGTTAATTGATCGCATGGTCAAGTCTGATATTAGAAAAAAAAAAACTAATAAGGTTTAGAAGAGAGCATTTGGAGGGTTTGATGTCAGGAATGAGATAAATTCTGGCCATTTTATGGTTTGCTGTATGCCTTAAGAGAGCTGTCAGCCAAACGCTTGTTAAGCCAACATCCATTCCTCCCGTCCGCCTATATATATGCATGGTGGGCTCCTGATCATGCATGCCCCCTCAATGATTAGAGGGGGATAAGCCGATGCTATATAACTCAGATGGAGAACAAAGGATTAGGCATATAGAAATACAACGTGCCCGATCCTTTTTTACTACAACTATTCATACACGTTAGATGGTTGGTCCAGCCCTGCTGAAATCAGGACTAATGTATATCTAATGTGTGAGCTCTCTTTTCAGTGTACCTGATGGGAGTAATTCCTGACGTTTATGCCTTTTCCTGTTTTAAGAACCACCTATTATATATATTAGACAGTCAAGCAGTCTCAGGACTAATGTGAACACACTTATGCTGCTGAAATTCAACATGGCAGATCCATATCTTGGAACAGACTCATAGACACTTGATGGTCTACTGGTCCCGTCCAAATCAGTGGGTTCAGTTGATGTTTATTCAGTGTTAAAGGGAATCTACCACCAGGTTTTTGCTGCCCCATTTACAGCACTTACTGGGCTGCTTGTTTTGTTCTCTGAATGCTGAGCTCTTTTATAACCCCGCCCACACCACTAATTGGTAGCTTGCTGCCTAAACACACCCAATCAGTGGTGTGGGCGGAGTTACACAGGGCTCATGCATATGGAGGACTACCTGGCAGTAGGTTTACTAGTCCTGTAGTAAGAATTTTCTGCTGATAAAACCGTGATATTATCAAAACTACAGCAAGCAGCCCAGTAAGTGACACATTGCCCTAACCAGGGTCTCTGACTCTACATTATGCTTCTCTCAGATTAGGTGGTAAAAACCTGGTGACAGGTTCCCTTTAAATCCCATTACACAGCGTATCTGCTATGTGAAATGTATAAGCCGAGGAGCCATAAACTTTTTTTTTTTTAACGGCAACCAACAGCATAGAGTTGTGTATGTTCAGCAGCACAATGTAAATGTGATCCCAGCCTTCAATATCTATGTGGCTTCTCTGACACTTGCTCTCCCGTGGGTCCTTCCAGCAATCAACCCTTGTCCATACATTCAGCTTAACGATCTCCCTTATCTCCCTCCTATACATGCAGGGATTTCACCTGGTTCTAATCAGTGTTGAAGTTTGGGACCAGAATATACTCCTGCCACAATCCCTGACCTAGATATGAGAAGAGGAATTCACAATGAGGCAGAAGAGAAGGTGACAAATAAAAACTCTAACCTGAAATATCCTTTTTGGGCAGCAATCATGAGGGGACTGAATCCTAGTTTATTCGGAATATCGGCCTTCACGTTCCTACAACGGGAAAACAACAAGAAAAAGTTAAGAGAAAGTTTCATAGGGTCTTTCTTGTACAGAAAACTTTCTTTTACATTTAACTTAGGACTGGAGGCGTCTATCGTTTTTCGAAGTACAACCCTCATTATTTATAGCTGCTGTAACAAGCGTAAAATTAAAGGACAAATTATCACCTATCCACAGTACAGCGATAGTCTATCGACCGCTATATTGCTATAGACAAGGACTGGAGTGGTGGCATTCATGTGCAGCCACTGACGGACGACGAGGGTCCTAGTGATCAGACTCCCTATTATCGCCCAAATGAGATAAACTGGACTAAAAAAACTAATGTTCTATCCTATTCCATCAATATTAGACTGCTGGAAGTCCGATTCTCAGCCCCCTTGACAATCAGCAACGTCTCAACATTTATCAGACACAGCAGCATAGTCCCATTTACTTGAATGGAGCTGCTGTGACCTGCAATGTCATGTACAGGGAACCGCTGCACCCTTTCTTTTGACTGATGGAATTGATAAAAAGTTGAACCCCGCCGATCCGATATTGATGATCTACCCTAAGGAAAGGCAACTCCTCTAACATCTAAGGCCAGGGCTTCTTCATGACTATACGCATTGTTGCGTGACGAATCGGCAGTCAGCAACGTCAACTCAAAATCTATTGGTACAAGTCTTCCGTCGCCTTTACGCAACGACGGAATTTTAAAGTAATAAAATAAAAAGCCATGAACTGCTTGGCGTGAGCCCACTGCCATGCTAACATTTCCTTCTTTCAGGCTTCTCAGGAAAATGTTCGGCTTTTGATGAACATTTTCTGATGACCTTCCAACAAAGCGAAAAAATACAATGCCATAAATGAGAAATGGCTTCCCGTAAAAGAGAATGGCAGATGGGATTTCTCGGAGGAATTTAAGTGGATGGAGAAGAGGGTGTAATACGCCACAAAAGTGCCCAATATATCACTGGGCCAGTTATAAGACTATTTCACCTACTGTAGTTACAGGAAACGCTCAGGGACATTTCTACACGAGCAAGAACTGACGATAGAAACTAACAGAAAGCCAACAATAGCGCAGGACGCAGGGAACAGAAGAAATCCCTGAATCATTTTTACGCAATTGATGTATAAAAGACTTTGCCCAAAATGCGGCATATTGAAAATCAGCGTAACGTCAGTACGTACATAATATTCCTTATATAGTCATATAGATAGTTTATATAAAGAGCATTAAAGAAGAAGAAGAGAGAAAGAGAATTAAAAAAGAAAGGGAGGAAAGAGGAAAGAAGAGAAAGACAGAGAAAAGGGAAAAAGAAACAGGAAAGAAGACAGAAAGAAAGAGAAAAAGACAAAGAAAGAGAAAGAAAGAAAAAGAAAGAGAAAGAAAAATGAAAGAGAAATTAAGAAAAAAGAAAGAAAAGAGAAGAAAAGAAAGAATGAAAGAAAGAAAATAGAAAGAGAAAAAAAAGAAAAAGAATGTCAGAAAGAATGAGAAAGAGAAATTAAGAAAAAAAAGAAAAAAGGAAGGAAGAAAGAAGAAAAAGATAAAGAAAGACAATGAATGACAGAAAGAAGGAGAAAGAGAGAGCACAAGAGAGAAAAAGAAATACATTGAGAAAAAATAAAGCACAAGAGAGTGAAAGGAAAAGTGCAAGAGACAAAAAGATGGCAAGAGCGAAATAGAGAAAGGAAAGTTCAAGAGACAAACTGTGAAAAAGATTGAAAGACTACAAGAGAGAAAGAAGGCATGGCGGGGCAGCTCCTGTTTGCATTCCGACACATTAGGTGAATCTGGCCAAGGACGGGTTCACACGAGCGCATTTTACAGTCTGTATAGGGACCACAAAGTCCAGACTGAGCGCAGGGTCTCCAGACCTGAACTCACAGCCGTATATGTGGCAATGAGGTTGTAAGTTTGGGTCGGGAGATGGACCGTGACCTACATCCGTGTGAACCCGGCCGTACTCAGTAAATCCCCTGTAAGTTTAGCAGGTTGGTGGATTCTCTTTTTGAGGAAGAAGAAACACCAAGAGCATAATAAGTCCTGTACCAATAATTTAGGTGATTATTTAGCAAATACATCATTTTAGCTTCCATGGAGGGAGTGGCCCTAAAATCACAATTAAAATGATGCATATTTTGGCCATTGGAACACGATTGTAGGCCAAACATGTTGCAGACTGAACTGTTAGGGTTCGTGCACACGATGTCTTCTAAGCTCGGGCGATTCCATTGAGCTCTTTAAAACGGAACCTGCTCCCGGAAATACCAGCGTTGTTTGTGGTGTTTTTAAAATGGGCATCTTCCATCTTTGTTTTTGGACTCACCATAAACGTCTTTATTTAGTTTGTTGCATCTTTCAAGCGATCAGGACACTTCTTTTAGCCGCTTGGCTTCTTTTGAAACCTGAAGCAGTTAAAAGTCGATAAAAAGACTGAACATCGAATCGTTTATTCGTAAAAATGGATATCATCATTCTTTGAGAGTTTTTAGGGAGTTTTTTCAGGCAGGTTTCAGAGTGGAAACTCTTACCTTTACAAATATGTCACACTCGGCACTGGGGATAACGCATGAAGACTGTAACATTGCCGTAATTGGGGTTCAGCTGGAACTCTGGCTGCGCAGACATGCGCAGTACGACTTCCAGGACAAAGGAGACAGCGATGGATGTGGCGATGGGCGGCTGAAATGTACCAATGTACCTATTGGTGAGTGTTTACTAAAATATATGGCAGAAAGCACTCCCTCAGTACCCCCTGATGAAGCTATACGCGAAACATGCCTCAGTGTACTAGGCAGGGTGGGGCACTTGGTGTTATTACTGTTGTCCTTTTTAATATTGGTTGGATACAAGAGTTGGTCAACAACTTGCACTCCATTTTGCCATTGTGGGACGATTAGGGTTTTTATGGAGTGTTGTTAGATTTTTTTTTTTTGCTATAGTTTTTTCTTTAGTAATTGAGTGTTATTGTTTTTTTTTCTGCATTTAACAGAGTTTGCACATTTACCGTATATTTCACATAATATGGTCATTCACTTGCCATGATATTTTTTTGGCTTTTACCTATTTTTGCTACTCTTTCTATTTGCGGTAGCAATTTATTATGTGTCTTATGGTTCAAATTAGGTTACTTATTGGGCTTCAGAGCGGACCCACCTGAAAAAGAAGATCTTAAATATCAGAAAACTTTTTCTAGTAGACGAGACAGATTTCAATCGGACAGATTGTCCATTTACAGTCTGTTCACCGGCCCACCGTAATTTAGAAAAACCCTTAACGCGGTGATTGCTTCCAAAATGATTTTGTGGCCTGATGTGTAAAACTGCATTATTCTTACTATATTGTGGCCAGAGCTGGTTCTTTGGTGCCGATATTAATAATTCACGTCTTCTTATCACCCGGCTCCTTGGAACATTTCCTCCGGCAAGTCTAATTCAAATTATCAAGTCTGAATATTTTTTTTATTTTTTTTTGTATTTAAATATGGGAACAGCAAGTCTCCAAACTTTTTCAAGAAGTTTTACTTGTAACCTTTTGTAATTTTCAGAATAACCCTCTCATGCCTTATCTCAGTCAACGCGCTTGTGAGTACCCAGAAGTGACATTTGTATGGATTACATGTAGATGAGTTTCTTTATAAAAGTCAGGTAGTTTCCATTTTCTCGTTTAACTTTTTAGAATGATTTGAGCAAAATAGTAAAATCATCCGCGGTTTAAAAAAAAAAATGTATTATATTTTTTTGTGAAGTCAATCAGAGCTGCTTGATAATCTGGATTCGGCGGAAGTTATCTAGGCTTTGTACACTGAAGTCAATCTAAAACTTTACATATGGCAGTGCTCATTATTTCACTTGCAATAGAAGAAGTTTACAAAAACTTCTTAAACTTTATAAGTCACTTGTTATTAAAAATACTCAACGTTCTCAAGACAGGAGGGAGCTTTAATTTTATTGTTTACTGCTCCTTGACTAGGTGACCGGGCACCTCTGCATTCTAATCAGTGGAGATCGATTTCCTAGGCAAGAAGTGCAGCACTTCCAAGCACTTTTCTATAGAGCTTGGGAGCGCCGCTCTGAAGCTGGCCGAACTGCTGTGTCACAGAGTATCTCTGATGCCGTAGAGGTAGAACTGTTGCAGCTTGCAGAATAAGAGAATTCGAGCCAAGGTGCTAATCTGAACTGTCCATCAATCAGGAGTGCACAGACCCCAGGCAAGACTGGGCTTAGGAGCGATGTGCTGTAACGCACAGTGTGGGAAGACTAAGTGCAACACTAGGGGTAGAGGGGAAGGAAGCCCAAATGCTAGGAAATGTTGGATTAGAGAACTCTAGGCAGATCTAATAGCACCCTGCCTACCCTACCGTCCCTATATTGGTTCCACACCAATCACTGAGCAGGAAACCTAGGCCCTGAATAGGGAAGGGGGGAATGAGCACTGGTCAGTCTCCACTGTACACTAACGAGAAGAAGGGAGAAAAACAAGGGGAAGAAAATTAACTTGAGCAGACTACAGAGAGGTAACACCTGAAGCAGACTGAGAGCATATAAACACCCAGGTCCAGGTGTGTCAATTGGAGCCAGAGGGAGGTTGCCTTGCCACTAGGTCCAAAAGTCAGAAGGATTAAGAAGGCGTGTGCAATGCCAAACGCAGAGACCTTCTGCAGCCAGATGTAGAAACAGCTGTCTGTGGATGGATACCATGTTTTGGCATAGGTGGTTTTCCTTTTTGGATGCTGCCCTTCCCGTGGTTGTTCCTTCCCGGTGAAAGACCTGGGTATTTATTGCTTGCGTTGAGAAACACGTGATGGTGTCTCTGCGGCTTTTCTACATGCATTTGCATATTTCCCATAAGGGATGGGGGCAGTGTTCTGGATTACTGCAATGAGAAACACGTGATGGTGTCTCCGCGGTGTTGTATGTTTTGATCTCCCCGAGGTCATTCATCCTTATGTTTATAGTCCTTTTACCAGGCACTGCTCCTAATAGCCAGTTTCCTACTCCACACTGATGAGGGGCAAACACCCCAAAACAGCTGTCTGTGGATGGATACCATGTTTTGGCATAGGTGGTTTTCCTTTTTGGATGCTGCCCTTCCCGTGGTTGTTCCTTCACGGTGAAAGACCTGGCTATTTATTGCTTGCTTTGAGAAACACGTGATGGTGTCTCTGCGGCTTTTCTACATGCATTTGCATATTTCCCATAAGGGATGGGGGCAGTGTTCTGGATCACTGCGTTGAGAAACATGTGATGGTGTCTCCGTGGTGTTGGATGTTTTGATCTCCCCGAGGTCATTCATCCTTATGTTTATAGATGTAGAGCGACTGTCTGCTGCATCTGACACACCCGTGTCATGTGCTCCTGATAACCACTTTACATTTTTTAGTCACTTGCTCTTCAACCTACACAAACTCTCTAATACTTCCATATGAAAAGTTCCAGTTGTTTCTGTTGACATCATACACTACAAAAAAAGTCCGACTGCTGTGCTTGCCAACAAAGGTTTTGCCAGCAAGCCTTGTTTTCCTGAGGGATCAAATACTTATTTCTCACTGCAAAATGCAAATAAATGTAAATATATGTTCATGTCTTTGTCAGTGGGCAAACTTACAAAATCAGAAAGAGATCAAATAATTATTTCCTTCATTGTAGCAGCTATTCTCCACCTACTAGCTCAGAAAGAACTGAAAATTGGAAATAGGGCGAGAAGGGAAAATGTATTAAAAATATAGGATATTAGGTATACAATGGCCAGAAATAGTGTTATTCTTCATGTACAGTGAATCCTGGAAACAGGTTGTTACTGTCAGTATCAGATGGTGTCGGAATAAGAGTAACTGACAACCCAAGAAAAAATGGAAATGGATGTGTGAGTAATGCCAGAGAGAGGAAGCTCGGGAGGAGCAGGATCAATCTCCTATGTCCTACAGAGATCACGGCACTGGGTTCGATTTGGTATTACTCCAGTTTTTTATATCAGTTGCCAAACCCTCTCAGGATAGGAAAGCTGGCAAAGACTTAATAACAGATAATTTTTCTACTGTAAATCAATAATGAGAGAAGGATCAAAGAATTGTGCCCTTGGCTGTTATACTGATAAGTGTAAAACAAGCCGGACCTTGCTTCTCTGACATTTCTACTGTGCGTAATCTAACGCCAGTCACACGGCGCTCACCCGCCGGGCACAAGGATCACACGTTACTGTCTGATTTCGGCAAGACCCTCCAGTGAGATTAATAAAATTTATCATCCTTTATAATCTGATGGAGAATATCGCTGGACATCAAAGTTTTCAAAACTCGATGCCTTCCTAGATAAAGGGCCGCTACAGATGTGACCAAACTAATGACTAATGTAGAGAAATTAGTTTTTCCTACATTAAAGGGATTGTTCACTTGGAAAAAAAATCAGTTTAGTAGTGTTCCTGATATAATTATATAGACTGTAATTTACTAATGTACTTGTGTTAGCAAAGTGTCCCCATTTCACCATTGGTCCCGAGTCCTGGCAGCTCAACTTCCGTCCCTTTGCTCGAAATAGGAGTGACCAGTGCGGTGTATGGAGGGGGCTGGCTGATTTCTGACTGTCGTCCCTTCTCCCTCACAGTCAATGCCTGAGAAGGGGACCGGCCTAGATACTGAAATTACCATTCAGCCAGCCCCCACGAGGCACGTGCTTCAAAGGCAACTCATTATTTTACGGTCTTCATTAGTAGTGCGTTTTACGGTCCCATTACTGTATTTTGTGCACCTGATAGACTTGCACCTGTGATCCTTTGATCGCTTGTTCTGTAAAGTGTAATACTACAGTATTACAGTGCCTAATGTAAATCATGAATCTCAGCCCATGTTTGGACTTTACAGGACTATCTAAATGGCCCCCACGTAACTCATCTGTACCCAGCTATCACAATGCCGGAGGCCGTTGGGAGGTGGTGCATTCTCACCGACGAGCATACCACTGTCAGATACTAGTAGCAGCATCTAAACGGTTAACAGCAGTGATCTGTGTTTAGCTTCGATCACTCCTGTTACAGACAGAGCGCGACTGTGTATCACAGCTGGCATCCACTGCACGTGGACAGCTAATTTACACAGAGGTCCTGTTCACAGGGGGGTTCTGTCTGACTCCCGTTTTTAGGGAAATCACAGTCAGGGCCACAGAATAAAATAACATGAACGGAGATCTAATGAACTCCATTTCTGGGGGTTTTGTCTGAACGTTTCCGTTTGTTTAAACGCGCTCTCTTCTGTGCATGTCTGAAGAAATGGACACTTTCATAGAAAAAACACAAACGGCGTTCATTAGATCTCTGTATCTGTCATTGTATTCAATGGCGATTTCCCTAAAAACGGGATTCAGACGAACCATTGAGAATGCACTGCAGAAATTGCAGTGTGAACAGGGCTTGAGGATGAAACCAACCACATGTACATTTTCTGGTGAGGCCTCTATCAGGAAACCTCAGATTTATACAGTTCACATACCTTCCAGAAATCGATAAACGGTATTAAAATATCACAGAATCACTGACCCAGTTTGAAGGATTTTTAGGACTGTGGTTTCATCATTCATATTTACAGCTCGATGCAGATGTTCTCCAGTCATGGGCTCTCCTAAAAAACACACAGGGATAATACACAGTGATGTCACAGTACAGAGATAATACACACAGTGATGTCACAGTACAGGGATAATACACACAGTGATGTCACAGTACAGAGATAATACACACAGTGATGTCACAGTACAGGGATAATACATACAGTGATGTCACAGTACAGGGATAATACATACAGTGATGTCACAGTACAGGGATAATACATACAGTGATGTCACAGTACAGGGATAATAAACACAGTGAGGTCACAGTACAGGGATAATACACAGTGATGTCACAGTACAGGGATAATAAACACAATGATGTCACAGTACAGGGATAATACACACAGTGATGTCACAGTACAGGGATAATACACACAGTGATGTTACAGTACAGAGATAATAAACACAGTGATGTCACAGTACAGGGATAATACACACAGCGATGTCACAGTAGAGATAATACACACAGTGATGTCAAAGCACAGGGATAATATACACAGTGATGTCACAGTACAGGGATAATACACACAGCGATGTCACAGTAGAGATAATAAACACAGTGATGTTACAGTACAGGGATAATACACACAGCGATGTCACAGTAGAGATAATATACACAGCGATGTCACATTACAGGGATAATACACACAGCGATGCCACAGTACAGGGATAATAAACACAGTGATGTCACAGTACAGGGATAATACACACAGCGATGTCACAGTAGAGATAATACACACAGTGATGTCAAAGCACAGGGATAATATACACAGTGATGTCACAGTACAGGGATAATACACACAGCGATGTCACAGTAGAGATAATATACACAGCGATGTCACATTACAGGGATAATACACACAGTGATGTCACAGTACAGGGATAATATACACAGTGTTGTCACAGTACAGGGATAGTACACACAGTGATGTCACAGTACAGAGATAATACACACAGTGATGTCACAGTACAGGGATAATAAACACAGTGATGTCACATTACAGGGATAATACACACAGTGATGCCACAGTACAGGGATAATAAACACAGTGATGTCACAGTACAGGGATAATACACACAGTGATGTCACAGTACAGGTATAATACACACAATGATGTCACAGTACAGGGATAATACACACAGTGATGTCACAGTACAGGGATAATACACACAGTGATGTCACAGTACAGGGATAATACACACAGTGATGTCACAGTACAGGGATAATATACACAGTGATCTCACAGTACAGACACAGTGATGTCACAGTACAGGAATAATAAACACAGTGATGTCACAGTACAGAGAAAATAAACAAACACAGTGATGTCACAGTACAGGGATAATATAAACAGTGATGTCACAGTACAGGGACAATACACACAGTGATGTCACATTACAGAGATAATAAACACAGTGATGTCACAGTACAGGGATAATAAACACAGTGATGTCACAGTACAGAGATAATAAACACAGTGATGCCACAGTACAGGAATAATATACACAGTGATGTCACAGTACAGGGATAATACACACAGTGATGTCACAGTACAGGGATAATATACACAGTGATGCCACAGTACAGGAATAATACACACAGTGATGTCACAGTACAGAGATAATAAACACAGTGATGCCACAGTACAGGGATAATACACACAGTGATGTCACATTACAGAGATAATAAACACAGTGATGTCACAGTACAGGGATAATAAACACAGTGATGTCACAGTACAGAGATAATAAACACAGTGATGCCACAGTACAGGAATAATACACACAGTGATGTCACAGTACAGAGATAATAAACACAGTGATGCCACAGTACAGGGATAATATACACAGTGATGTCACAGTACAGGGATAATACACACAGTGATGTCACAGTACAGAGATAATAAACACAGTGATGTCACAGTACAGAGATAATAAACACAGTGATGCCACAGTACAGGAATAATACACACAGTGATGTCACAGTACAGAGATAATATACACAGTGATGTCACAGTACAGAGATAATAAACACAGTGATGTCACAGTACAGAGATAATAAACACAGTGATGCCACAGTACAGGAATAATACACACTGTGATGCCACAGTACAGGGATAATATACACAGTGATGTCACAGTACAGGGATAATATACACAGTGATGTCACAGTACAGGAATAATACACACAGTGATGTCACAGTACAGAGATAATAAACACAGTGATGCCACAGTACAGGAATAATACACACAGTGATGTCACAGTACAGAGATAATAAACACAGTGATGCCACAGTACAGGGATAATATACACAGTGATGTCACAGTACAGGGACAATACACACAGTGATGTCACATTACAGAGATAATAAACACAGTGATGTCACAGTACAGGGATAATACACACAGTGATGTCACAGTACAGGGATAATACACACAGTGATGTCACAGTACAGGGATAATGCACACAGTGATGTCACAGTACAGGGATAATACACACAGTGATGTCACAGTACAGGGATAATACACACAGTGATGTCACAGTACAGAGATAATAAACACAGTGATGTCACAGTACAGGAATAATACACACAGTGATGTCACAGTACAGGGATAATACACACAGTGGTATCACAGTACAAGGATAATACACACAGTGATGTCACAGTACAGGGATAATACACACAGTGATGTCACAGTACAGGGATAATACACACAGTGATGTCACAGTACAGGGATAATACACACAGTGATGTCACAGTACAGGGATAATACACACAGTGATGTCACAGTACAGGGATAATACACACAGTGATGTCACAATACAGGGATAATAAACACAGTGATGTCACAGTACAGGGATAATACACACAGTGATGTCACATTACAGGGATAATACACACAGTGATGTCACAGTACAGGGATAATACACACAGTGATGTCACAGTACAGGGATAATACACACAGTGATGTCACAGTACAGGGATAATATACACAGTGATGTCACAGTACAGACACAGTGATGTCACAGTACAGGAATAATAAACACAGTGATGTCACAGTACAGAGATAATAAACAAACACAGTGATGTCACAGTACAGGGATAATATAAACAGTGATGTCACAGTACAGGGACAATACACACAGTGATGTCACATTACAGAGATAATAAACACAGTGATGTCACAGTACAGGGATAATAAACACAGTGATGTCACAGTACAGGGATAATACCAACAGTGATGTCACAGTACAGGGATAATACACACAGTGATGTCACAGTACAGAGATAATAAACACAGTGATGTCACAGTACAGGGATAATACACACAGCGATGTCACAGTACAGGGATAATACACACAGCGATGTCACAGTACAGGGATACTATACACAGTGATGTCACAGTACAGGGATAATAAACACAGTGATGTCACAGTACAGGGATAATACACACAGTGATGTCACAGCACAGGGATAATACACACAGCGATGTCACAGTACAGGGATAATAAACACAGTGATGTCACAGTACAGGGATAATACACACAGTGATGTCACAGTACAGGGATAATACACACAGTGATGTCACAGTACAGGGACAATACACACAGTGATGTCACAGTACAGGGACAATACACACAGTGATGTCACAGTACAGAGATAATAAACACAGTGATGTCACAGTACAGGAATAATACACACAGCGATGTCACAGTACAGGGATAATAGACAGTGATGTCACAGTACAGGGATAATAAACACAGTGATGTCACAGTACAGGGATAATACACACAGTGATGTCACAGTACAGGGATAATACACACAGTGATGTCACAGTACAGGGACAATACACACAGTGATGTCACAGTACAGAGATAATAAACACAGTGATGTCACAGTACAGGAATAATACACACAGTGATGTCACAGTACAGGGATAATACACACAGTGATGTCACAGTACAGGGACAATACACACAGTGATGTCACAGTACAGAGATAATACACACAGTGATGTCACAGTACAGGGACAATACACACAGTGATGTCACAGTACAGAGATAATAAACACAGTGATGTCACAGAACAGGAATAATACACACAGTGATGTCACAGTACAGGGATAATACACACAGTGATGTCACAGTACAGGGACAATACACACAGTGATGTCACAGTACAGAGATAATACACACAGTGATGTCATAGTACAGGGACAATACAGTGAAGACACAGTACAGAGATAATAAACACAGTGATGTCACAGTACAGGAATAATACACACAGTGATGTCACAGTACAGGGATAATACACACAGTGATGTCACAGTACAGGGACAATACACACAGTGATGTCACAGTACAGAGATAATACACACAGTGATGTCACAGTACAGGGACAATACACACAGTGATGTCACAGTACAGAGATAATACACACAGTGATGTCACAGAACAGGGACAATACACACAGTGATGTCACAGTACAGAGATAATAAACACAGTGATGTCACAGTACAGGGATAATACACACAGTGATGTCACAGTACAGGGATAATACACACAGTGATGTCACAGTACAGGGATAATACACACAGTGATGTCACAGTACAGGGATAATATACACAGTGATGTCACAGTACAGACACAGTGATGTCACAGTACAGGAATAATAAACACAGTGATGTCACAGTACAGAGATAATAAACAAACACAGTGATGTCACAGTACAGGGATAATATAAACAGTGATGTCACAGTACAGGGACAATACACACAGTGATGTCACATTACAGAGATAATAAACACAGTGATGTCACAGTACAGGGATAATAAACACAGTGATGCCACAGTACAGGAATAATACACACAGTGATGTCACAGTACAGGGATAATACACACAGTGATGTCACAGTACAGGAATAATACACATAGTGATGTCACAGTACAGGGATAATATACACAGTGATGTCACAGTACAGAGATAATAAACAAACACAGTGATGTCACAGTACAGGGACAATACACACAGTGATGTCACATTACAGAGATAATAAACACAGTGATGACACAGTACAGGGATAATACACACAGTGGTATCACAGTACAGGGATAATACACACAGTGATGTCACAGTACAGGGATAATACACACAGTGATGTCACAGTACAGGGATAATACACACAGTGATGTCACAGTACAGGGATAATACACACAGTGATGTCACAATACAGGGATAATAAACACAGTGATGTCACAGTACAGGGATAATACACACAGTGATGTCACATTACAGGGATAATAAACACAGTGATGTCACAGTACAGGGATAATAAACACAGTGATGTCACAGTACAGGGATAATACACACAGTGATGTCACAGTACAGGGATAATATACACAGTGATGTCACAGTACAGACACAGTGATGTCACAGTACAGGAATAATAAACACAGTGATGTCACAGTACAGAGATAATAAACAAACACAGTGATGTCACAGTACAGGGATAATATAAACAGTGATGTCACAGTACAGGGACAATACACACAGTGATGTCACATTACAGAGATAATAAACACAGTGATGTCACAGTACAGGGATAATACCAACAGTGATGTCACAGTACAGGGATAATACACACAGTGATGTCACAGTACAGAGATAATAAACACAGTGATGTCACAGTACAGGGATAATACACACAGCGATGTCACAGTACAGGGATACTATACACAGTGATGTCACAGTACAGGGATAATACACATAGTGATGTCACAGTACAGGGATAATACACACAGTGATGTCACAGTACAGGGATAATAAACACAGTGATGTCACAGTACAGGGATAATACACACAGTGATGTCACAGTACATAGATAATAAACACAGTGATGTCACAGTACAGGGATAATACACACAGTGATGTCACAGTACAGGGATAATACACATAGTGATGTCACAGTACAGGGATAATATACACAGTGATGTCACAGTACAGACACAGTGATGTCACAGTACAGGAATAATAAACACAGTGATATTACAGTACAGAGATAATAAACAAACACAGTGATGTCACAGTACAGGGACAATACACACAGTGATGTCACATTACAGAGATAATACACACAGTGGTATCACAGTACAGGGATAATACACACAGTGGTATCACAGTACAGGGATAATACACACAGTGATGTCACAGTACAGGGATAATACACACAGTGATGTCACAGTACAGGGATAATACACACAGTGATGTCACAGTACAGGGATAATACACACAGTGATGTCACAGTACAGGGATAATACACACAGTGATGTCACAGTACATAGATAATAAACACAGTGATGTCACAGTACAGGGATAATACACACAGTGATGTCACAGTACAGGGATAATAAACACAGTGATGTCACAGTACAGGGATAATACACACAGTGATGTCACAGTACATAGATAATAAACACAGTGGTATCACAGTACAGGGATAATACACACAGTGATGTCACAGTACAGAGATAATACACACAGTGGTATCACAGTACAGGGATAATACACACAGTGATGTCACAGTACAGGGATAATACACACAGTGATGTCACAGTACAGGGATAATACACACAGTGATGTCACAGTACAGGGATAATACACACAGTGATGTCACAGTACAGGGATAATACACACAGTGATGTCACAGTACAGGGATAATAAACACAGTGATGTCACAGTACAGGGATAATACACACAGTGATGTCACAGTACAGGGATAATACACACAGTGATGTCACAGTACAGGGATAATACACACAGTGATGTCACAGTACAGGGATAATATACACAGTGATGTCACAGTACAGACACAGTGATGTCACAGTACAGGAATAATAAACACAGTGATGTCACAGTACAGAGATAATAAACAAACACAGTGATGTCACAGTACAGAGATAATAAACAAACACAGTGATGTCACAGTACAGGGATAATATAAACAGTGATGTCACAGTACAGGGACAATACACACAGTGATGTCACATTACAGAGATAATAAACACAGTGATGTCACAGTACAGGGATAATAAACACAGTGATGTCACAGTACAGGGATAACACCAACAGTGATGTCACAGTACAGGGATAATACACACAGCGATGTCACAGTACAGGGATAATACACACAGCGATGTCACAGTACAGGGATACTATACACAGCGATGTCACAGTACAGGGATAATAAACACAGTGATGTCACAGTACAGGGATAATACACACAGTGATGTCACAGTACAGGGACAATACACACAGTGATGTCACAGTACAGGAATAATACACACAGCGATGTCACAGTACAGGGATAATAAACACAGTGATGTCACAGTACAGGGATAATACACACAGTGATGTCACAGTACAGGGATAATATACACAGTGATGTCACAGTACAGGGATAATACACACAGTGATGTCACAGTACAGAGATAATAAACACAGTGATGTCACAGTACAGGGATAATACACACAGTGATGTCACAGTACAGGGATAATACACACAGTGATGTCACAGTACAGAGATAATAAACACAGTGATGTCACAGTACAGGAATAATACACACAGCGATGTCACAGTACAGGGATAATAAACACAGTGATGTCACAGTACAGGGATAATATACACAGTGATGTCACAGTACAGGGATAATATGATATAGAAGATGCTAAGCACAGCCTAAATAGGGGAGGTGCACAGTCATAGGTGCCCAAACCTGAACGTATACAATATAAAGTGACTAGCACACTCCAGGGTGTTGTGATGCAAAAAAGTGGGGATTTATTACATACAGTAAATCACAAACGTTTCGGTCGATACTGGACCTTCATCAGTGTGCTACAAAAAAGGAATTATATACAGAACAAAAAACAATAAATGTGTTGTACATATGAAAGACAAAAACAAAACAGAAACAAAAGTATATACATCACGGAGACACAGGTCATAAAATGAGGAGAGAGAACAATGACCCTGGAGGACATTCAACTTGCGTGGATACAGGTGTATATATATATATATACATACATAATTCTTTAAATCATAGGCTGCAAGTTCTAACATGGAAAAGCCGTTGGTACGCTGAGGACATAGGTCCAAGAGGGAGTGTGAGAGGACTACTTTGTGGAACACGAGTGGTGAAGTGATATGCCGAGGGGAGAGTTGGTGTACAGTGAACACATACCTAGGTATAATTGTATACTAAACACAGTGATGTCACAGAACAGGAATAATACACACAGTGATGTCACAGTACAGGGATAATACACACAGTGATGTCACAGTACAGAGATAATACACACAGTGATGTCACAGTACAGGGACAATACACACAGTGATGTCACAGTACAGAGATAATAAACACAGTCATGTCACAGAACAGGAATAATACACACAGTGATGTCACAGTACAGGGATAATACACACAGTGATGTCACAGTACAGGGACAATACACACAGTGATGTCACAGTACAGAGATAATACACACAGTGATGTCACAGTACAGGAATAATACACACAGTGATGTCACAGTACAGGGATAATACACACAGTGATGTCACAGTACAGAGATAATACACACAGTGATGTCACAGTACAGGGACAATACACACAGTGATGTCACAGTACAGAGATAATAAACACAGTCATGTCACAGAACAGGAATAATACACACAGTGATGTCACAGTACAGGGATAATACACACAGTGATGTCACAGTACAGGGACAATACACACAGTGATGTCACAGTACAGAGATAATACACACAGTGATGTCACAGTACAGGGACAATACACACAGTGATGTCACAGTACAGAGATAATAAACACAGTCATGTCACAGAACAGGAATAATACACACAGTGATGTCACAGTACAGGGATAATACACACAGTGATGTCACAGTACAGGGACAATACACACAGTGATGTCACAGTACAGAGATAATACACACAGTGATGTCACAGTACAGGAATAATACACACAGTGATGTCACAGTACAGGGATAATACACACAGTGATGTCACAGGACAGGGACAATACACACAGTGATGTCACAGTACAGAGATAATAAACACAGTGATGTCACAGTACAGGGATAATACACACAGTGATGTCACAGTACAGAGATAATAAACACAGTGATGTCACAGTACAGAGATAATAAACACAGTGATGTCACATTACAGAGATAATACACACAGTGATGTCACAGTACAGAGATAATAAACACAGTGATGTCACAGTACAGGAATAATACACACAGTGATGTCACAGTACAAGGATAATAAACACAGTGATGTCACAGTACAGAGATAATACACACAGTGATGTCACAGTACAGGGTTAATACACACAGTGATGTCACAGTACAAGGATAATAAACACAGTGATGTCACAGTACAGAGATAATACACACAGTGATGTCACAGTACAAGGATAATAAACACAGTGATGTCACAGTACAGAGATGATACACACAGTGATGTCACAGTACAGAGATAATACACACAGTGATGTCACAGTACAAGGATAATAAACACAGTGATGTCACAGTACAGAGATGATACACACAGTGATGTCACAGTACAGAGATGATACACACTGTGATGTCACAGTACAGAGATAATACACACAGTGATGTCACAGTACAAGGATAATAAACACAGTGATGTCACAGTACAGAGATGATACACACAGTGATGTCACAGTACAAGGATAATAAACACAGTGATGTCACAGTACAGAGATGATACACACAGTGATGTCACAGTACAGAGATAATACACACTCGGTGCATTAATGATGACATCCCTGTTTGCATTTTGTGCTGTAACTCCACTAGGTGATGTCACATTTCAAGAATACTGAATACAGTGATGTCACAGTTCATGGAAATAATAATGTAACATACGAATATGTGACGCAAGAAAGGCGACATAACCGCAAAAGGAAAAAAAAGTCACAAAATAATATTGCATATAGCTGGTTCATAAGTAACAACACGTCCACAATTGCGCCCCCTTTCTTTGCCTTTGAGTTACGCCATTCTCTCCTCCTGTTCCTGACAGCTGCATTTTAACACTTGTTTGTGACTCATCTGACAACGCAGACTATTTGGTTATTCGGCAGTTATTACGTCCTGTTTCTCATTTTTTATTTATACATATAATATGGTTTATCTGTTGTTTATTATTTACTTTTCAAAGTGCAATTTCACAATAGGGCAGATGCAGATTCCTTAGGTTTATTTTAGCCTACACAGCAGAGACATTTTTTTTTTTTAAATTCAGAGACAAGATATCTGCCCATGGGAAAGTGTAAAAACGTTAGTAAGTCAGCCGCCCTCTGCAAGACGGAACAATACGAATTAAGACGGCGGATGGCATGGGCTGTCAGAGCGACGGAAGGAAAATTCCCAAAAGAAAGTACATGTCATAAAAATACAATGCAGAAAAGATGCGGAAAACATGGTCCTCTTATAAAAATGCTATATCTATATATATATATATATATATATATATATATATATATATATATATATATATATATATATATTTTTTTTTTTTATTTTTTTATTTTAATTTCTTAATCCCATCTTCTGCTGGTCCCTTGATAACAGAGATGTAGTGCTAAATGACACATCACGATGCCTCCTAATAACGCCAAGTCTGTCCGGGGGAAAAATCGTAGCTTGCAAGAGGTCAGTATAATCATTTATTTCTTTTTTTATTAATATGGAACGTGTCAGTCGATTCACGCTGCCTAAACCATGGACAGCACGATTCAGGGCCTGACTGCAGCCAGGGAAGCGTCACTCTGAAATGCTCCACTCTACTTGATTGACAGGTCTCTCTCTAATCACACACGAGAGTGGTGCCCTTTAAAGGGATTTTCTCAGAAAAAGACATACTGTTGAAATCAGGTTTTTCTGTTAGGAGCATTTTTTTTACGTATCATAATCTATTGTAATAAATACAAATATTGCAATTTACTCAATGGACACTGTGGCTTTCTTAAGTCACTAACTTCACGTTGTTTCAAGAAACAACACATGTACATAGCCACGATGAACTGGCTTTGACCCGATCTTTTGTACTGGAGCACCTAATGAGCCTGTGTAAAGGGAGCAGGGTCAGCTGAGACATCTCCTATAGTGAGTGGATCTTGGGTTATCAGCTCGGTATAGAGGTGTTTATCAGTCATTGTAATTCTGCCTCTGATGATAATGAGCCTGCTGAAAACTAATCTAAAAATTTTAAGTCTAAAAATAAATAATTTTATTTTTAATAAAGATCGTGACATGAAAAAAAACAAAAACCTGCCAAAATGTAAAAAAATAAATAAATGTAACAGTTGTAGTTTTTTTTTCTCCTGATCGCTTCCTGCTTCTTTTCGTCTGCAGCCGGTGAATTGTGATCTTGGGGAATATTAGCTGGATTTGCTGACACAATGGACATTGTCCTGTATAACACACTTTCTCCAGTTCGGAGGCATCATCGGTGTAAAGAAGAGACATTCCTGTATCCTGCTTTTAAACAGATTTGTAGCTTAGAAGTGGGAGAAGTGTAGAAAATTGAATGAGAGCGGATTTAGATAGCTGACATGATGGCAGTGTGGGATGCAGCGGCCCCGGCACAATACCTTCTCAGGAACAGCAGCAGATTGCTTAAAATGCTGCAGCAGCGAGATTACATTCTTTCTAACCTCGGTAATGCTAGAATATGTCTGAGCGCAGGTATATGCCGCATGATACAGACTCTTAGCGAAAGCCTAGAACAATCGAGTGTAAAATGGGCAGAAGAACCAGCGTAACGTGCCGCACATACGCCGAGATTCGTACAAACATTGAATATAGGATTTTTTCTTTCTTAAAAACAAAAATGATTAACAGGACCCCTTAAAAATTATCTTTATTCATTGCTCTTTTATGGACCAACCTCAGCACCGGCAGGGAGCTCACTAAGGCCGGCTTCACACTCAGCGTATGAAAATACGGTCCGTATATTACGGCCGTAATACGCTGAAAAGTCCCGAAAATAGTGGTCCGTAGCTCCTCCGTAGGCAGGGTGTTTCAGCGTTTTTTGCGCATGGCATCCTCCTTATGTAATCCGTAGGTCATCCGTACTGCGTGTTTTTATCGCAGGCTTGCAAAACCGACATACGGATATACAAGGGATCCATGTGTTAAAAAAAAAAATATATATATATATACTGTTATATATATATATATATATATATATATATATATATATATATATATATCAGTAGACACATATGTATATATATTAATATTTCATCCAGCGCGATATAGCAGAAAGCCGGTAATTCAATTACCGGCTTTTGCTTTCTCCTTCCTAAACCCGACATGATATGAGGCCTGGTTTACATACAGTAAACCATGTCATATCACCATATTTTTTGCATATTCCACACTACTAATGTCAGTAGTGTGTCTATGCAAAATTTGGCCATTCTAGCTAGTAAATTAAGGGGTTAAGTGGCGGAAAAAATTGGCGTGGGCTCCCGCACAATTTTCTCCGCCAGAGTAGTAAAGCCAGTGACTGGGGGCAGATATTAATAGCCTGGAGAGGGTCCACGGTTATTGCCCCCCCCCCCCCATTGACCTATATTTACGTGCATTTGCGGTGAGGCGCCCTCTGCTGGTTGTTCCTAGATCGTGGGAACTTTCCTAGAAAGCTCCCAGTCTCGAGATCATAAGAGGGCGCCCTCTGCTGGTTGTCCTCATATGAACTCGAGCCAGGGAGCTTTCTAGGAAAGTTCCCATGATCTAGGAACAGCCAGCAGAGGGCGCCTCACCGCAAATGCAAGTAAATATAGGTCAATTACCTACTTTACCTACATTCCCCGGGGTTTTTGCAGACATGAGCAATGTTGCATTAGCAGAGCTCGTGGCTGCAAAATATTTTAACCCCTTCAGATGGATTTACATCATTGGACTTTACAGATCTGCGGAAGGTAAGGATATTGTTGGTTTATTATGTTATTTTTGTTACAGAACGAGGGTCTTCAGTGATTGGATTGGGCGTTCAATAAAATATTAAAACCTTTGTTTTTATTTAATTAAAATAATTTTTAATAATGTGTTTGTGTATTTTTTTAACCCTTTACTAGTATTGGATTAATAATGGATAGGTGTCATAATTGACGCCTCTCCATTATTAATCTGGCTTAATGTCACCTTACAATAGCAAGGTGGCATTAACCCTTCATTACCCCATATCCCACCGCTACACGGGAATGGGAAGAGAGTGGCCAAGTGCCAGAATAGGCGCATCTTCCAGATGTGCCTTTCTGGGGTGGCTGGGGGCAGATGTTTTTAGCCAGGGGGGGGGGGAGGGGGCAATAACCGTGGACCCTCTCCAGGCTATTAATATCTGCCCTCAGTCACTGGCTTTACCACTCTGGCGGAGAAAATTGTGCGGGAGCCCACGCCAATTTTTTCCGCCGTTTAACCCCTTAATTTACTAGCTAGAACAGCCAAATTTTGCATAGACACACTACTGACATTAGTAGTGTGGAATATGCAAAAAAAAATGGTGATATGAGATGGTTTACTGTATGTAAACCAGTCTCATATCATGTCGGGTTTAGGAAGGAGAAAGCAAAAGCCGGTAATTAAATTACCGGCTTTAAAGCTGTCTAGCGCTGGAAGAAATATTAATATATATACATATATGTGTCTCACTGACATATATATATATATATATACCTATTCTATGTGTGCACATTTATTCTACCTATTCTACTGGAAGCTGTCAGTGTGATTTTACTGTACACCGCAATGAATTGCCGGCTTTTCTCTCTAACACCGCTGCGTATTTCTCGCAAGTCACACTGCTGGTCCGTGTGTGATCCGTATTTTTGGGGCTTCCATAGACTTTCATTGGCGTTTAATTTGCGCAATACGGTGACAAACGCAGCATGCTGCGATTTTCTACGGCCGTAGAAAGCCGTATAATACTGATCAGTTTAATACGGCAGATAGGAGCAGGGGCATAGAGAATAATTGTGCCGTATGTTTTGCGAGTTTTACGGACGTAGTTTCTGCGCTCTTACGTCCGTAAAACTCGCAAGTCTGAAGCCGGCCTAACTCGAATCCTCTGTCTTTGATTGATGGAGCCGGCTAAGAGGTCACGCAGCAGGCACTGAGGTTGGTCAGTAGATGCAACCAGCTATAGGGAAAACCGTGAACACAACCCGTACGGTGGTCTAAATGTGTTACACCATGGCCTTCAGCGTATCGGGGCTTGTCTCTTTTTGGACACACTTGGGACGTCATTGGTGGGCAATTGCAAAAGGCGCTGCCAGCGGCAGATCTTGATGAGTTGCCCAAGTGCATTAACACGTCTATCCATCCTGTTATTTTTATAATTTATTACATTTATAATTTATTTATAAAAATAAATAAATAAAACGCTCTGCTTTTAGAGTTTGCTCACACATGGTGAATTTGCTGCAAATTGTCCAGCTGGATAGGTAGACAGAAAATACCAGGTGAATTACAGTCGCAGCAAAATGAATGAGAGTTAAAGAAATCTCATTCCCACGCTGCAGTAAGAATCTGCTAGAAACTGAACAGTAATTTATTCTGTACATTTTCACAATGGATTTCGTCTTTTTCAAATGTAAAGAGGTGAAATGTGTGATAAATAAACAGCGGAGACAAATCCACATATAACACATGCGGATTGTGATATGAATCTGCTGCAAATCAATCTGCAGTGTAACATTTGCTCCTGAGTGCCAACATCCCAACGTAACACAAGCACGTGTTACACAATATCAGCCGTGCTCTGGCCAACGCAGTCACAGAGAAGGTCCACCTAACCACAGACACGTGGACAAGTTCTTGGGGACAAGGACAATACATTTCCCTGACGGCATACTGGGTGAACCTGGTGGAGTCTGGGACAGAGTCAGAGGGTGGGTCGTCACACATCTTATCCACACCAAGAATAGCGGCCCCAACTTCCATCAGGGTTTCAGTCTCCTCGTATTACAGTTCCTGTCTCTCCTCCTCATCCTCAGCGGAACTAGTCCCCTATCACTCCCTAGCTGGGAGGTCTGTGGCACTGCCTTGGCGAAGCGGCAGCACGGTCTGCCGAAGCTCATCTGTTTAGGTGATCAAGCTCACAACGCACCAGAGCTGTTGAAAGGGAAAAAAGACCAGACCGATCAGTGGCTCTTCCCGTTGAACCTCCAACCAGGTCTGGTTGTGTGCAATAATGGGCGTAACTCGGTGGCAGCTTTAAAGCTCGGCAAACTGGAACACATTCCATGCATTGCCCACGTGCTGAACTTGCTTTGTACATCAGTTTTTAAAAACATACACTAACTTGCCGGACCCATTTGCCAAGGTATGCTGTGGTAGCACATTTCCGAAAGTCATCTCAGGCTTTTGCCAGTCTAGCTTACCTGCAGCAGCGCTTTTATTTGCCTCATCACCAACTGAATTGTGACGCTGGAATTCGACCTTTCAAATGCTGGCAAGGCTTAGTGAGCAGCAGAGGGCAGTCTCTGAATTCCAGCTTCTCAATGCCCGAAAGAGTAATACTCAGCCCCCACACAAGGCTAGGTTCACATCGCGTTAGTGGCATCCGTTTAACGGATCCATTACTAAGCGGCATTAACCAAAGGTAACGGATCAGTTAACGCACTCATTGCCATCCATTATCGTAACGCATGTCAAAATCGGCATGCGTTAGTGATGATGCGTTACTTTGTGACGCACCCTCGAACGCGGTCTACCGCGTTTTCGGGTACGTTAGGTCTAACACATAGCGAACGGACGCGTTCGCTGTCCATACACCTCTATTACTAACGCATGCCGAGTGGGTGTGTATCGCTGACATATGTGAGGTTCTTCAAAACTTTAAGTACTGCACCAAGATGGTGAGCGCTGATGACGCTATTATCAGCATAGCCGTCCCGCTGCTTTGTCTATTAAAACGTTTGCTGCAGAATCTCAAAGAGGAAACTTTGAATGCCGAGCAGGTGGCTATGGAGCAAGATTGTACAGTGGCCGATACCACACAGCCCAGCTTCACTTAATATTCTCAGGCCACATTGGGTGATGACGAAGAACAGGAGGATAAGAAGGAACAGGAGCTTTTGGTCTGTGCTACAGAGGGGACTCCCAATCCGAGCTTCATGCTTAACCAGCACGGATGGCATGAAGAGGAGGAGGCGATGGGTCGTGAGGAGGAGAGGATGGTTAGTGTTCTTCCTGGTGAGGACACTGAATGTTTGACTCTTCGTAGTCTGCCACACATGGCAGAGTTCATGTCCAGATGCCTTTCCTAAGACCCTTGCGGGAAACACATTTTGTCCAACATGAAATACTGGCTCTGCAGCTCTCTTGACCCCCGGTACAAGGAGAAATTTCCTTCTCTCATGTCGGATGCAGACGTGCCATTTTCAGTGCATGCGTGCCAGAGGGCTGCTGTGGAACACTTGCTGAAAAGAATACCCTCAGTAAACGCTGCTGGCAGAGGTACCGGCTCTTTTCACCCACAAGGATTACAGGGGAGGATCACGCACACCAGGTGCAACTCAATGAGGGGGCAAAATGTCAACTAACTGGGTCATTTTTATGAAACCGTCACATCAGCAAGGGCTATCTGTGGGTGCAACTATAACGAGAAGGGACAAATGAACCAAAGAGAGTACCAATTCTGAATAAAATACAAAAAGTTTATTACATAATTCAATTAAATAATGACATACATAAACAGGAAAAATCATATAAAGACAAAGTGAAAAGCCTGACTTCACAGGTATAACGCTCAGGACCAATATATATAAGTGGATGGGAAAGGATCACTAGCATGTAAGGCTCAAAACTTCTTACCCCATTCGATCATATCACTACCAAATAAGACTATTTAAATAAGATGCCAAACGCATTCATAAAGTGCCAAGTGCAAACAGTAATGTCAATACACAAACACCCAGCTGACATAAACTGGGTGATTGAGGTATAAGGCCTACGAAAAAATGGGAAACAGAAAGTACATAAACGGCCTAGCCGTGGTCCTTACCCATAAAGTCTCCACTCTTGGAACCTGAGTGGTGCAGCCCCAACGCGCGTTTCGCGTTGGCTTCCTTGGGGGGCTGTAACTTACTGTGTGCCACTAATGCCCATTATATAGGGAAGATCGTTATGCCGGTGTTATAGTACGGCGCATGCACAGAGCATCGCGTCCTGCGGCCGCATCACTTCCGGCCTCCAGCTCCGGCATCGCTGAGCGGGAAATCCCGCATGACGTCATTCATCAGCGACACCAGAACTCTCGGAGACCTTGGGCGACGCGCCGGTAAAGGACGCTCTCTGATCATGCGCACAAACCACAGGTCGCCATCTTTACTGCTGGATGGACCTCAGAGCTGCATTTCTGGTAAGGGCATCCCATCGCCGGAGAATAAACAGAATAGATATATAAATATAGTGCTCCGACAGGGTGACTCATCTCTAAGTTGCTCTAACCAATGGACATGTTCCGACCCAGTACCCCATCCAGAAAAGGGGGGTGCTAAGTTGGAAAAAAGGGTCATGAAACAGAATAATCCGTCGCAGAACACCATACATTTCATAGTTGAGGAAAATGAATATGAATCTCAATTATTATGAAAAACACCACGGTCAATACATCAAAAAGGGAGAGATATATATTATATGCACTTATATATATATTATATCTCTCCCTTTTTGATGATTTTTCGTGTTTATGTATGTCATTATTTAATTGAATTATGTAATAAACTTTTTGTATTTTATTCAGAATTGGTACTCTCTTTGGTTCATTTGTACTGTCTAGTTGCTTTGAGAATGTTCTGGGCTAAATTTAGCGCCCCCATGACGATAAAGGGGATTTGACTTTTTTTGGGAATGTTTTCTGTTTTGAGGATTGTGTCATTTATAACGAGAAGGGAGAAGTTGACCAATATGGTGAAGGACTATTTAAGTGATCATACCAGGGTCCTTCCTGATTCTTCAGTGCCCTTTAACTATTGGTTGTCCCCATCACGGTCTCTTACAGCGTGTATGATACATCCCCCCGGGGTAATTTTTGGAAACCTCAATGCAAACATCAATGCATTAATATGCTCCACACAATTCTTCATGTTTCAGCCTTACACAGAATAATAATATGAGTAATGAAACATGATATATACAGCTCTGGCAAAAATTAAGAGACCACTGCAAAATGTTCAGTTTGTCTGATTCTTCTCTTTATAGGTATATTTTTGAGTAAAATGTAAACAACAATACTAATGTTTTAACTCAGGAAGAGTTCAGAAATCAATATTTTGTGGAATAACCATGATTTTTAATCACAGCTTTCATGCGTCTTGGCATGCTTTCCACCAGTCTTTCACACTGCTTTTGGGTGACCTTATGCCACTCCTGGTACAAAAATTTACAGTGCCTTGCGAAAGTATTCGGCCCCCTGGAACTTTTCAACCTTTTCCCACATATCATGCTTCAAACATAAAGATACCAAATGTAAATTTTTGGTGAAGAATCAACAACAAGTGGAACACAATTGTGAAGTTGAACGAAATTTATTTTTTTACTTTAAATTTTTGTGAAAATTCAAAAACTGAAAAGTGGGGCGTGCAATATTATTCGGCCCCTTTCCTTTCAGTGCAGCAAACTCACTCCAGAAGTTCATTGTGGATCTCTGAATGATCCAATGTTGCCCTAAATGCAATGTTCCCCAACTCTGAGGACTGTTTTTTCCAGCAGGACAATGCGCCATGCCACACAGCTAGGTCAATCAAGGTGTGGATGAAGGACCACCACATCAAATCCCTGTCATGGGAAGCCCAACCTCCAGACCTGAACCCCATTGAAAACCTCCGGAATGTAATCAAGAGGTTGATGGATAATCACAAGCCATCAAACAAAGAAGAACTGCTTAAATGTTTGTACCAGGAGTGGCATAAGGTCACCCAAAAGCAGTGTGAAAGATTGGTGGAAAGCATGCCAAGACGCATGAGGGCTGTGATTAAAAATCATGGTTATTCCACAAAATATTGATTTCTGAACTCTTCCTGAGTTAAAACAATAGTACTGTTGTTTCTAAATGATTATTAACTTTAGGTATGCAAGCATTGCATTTTTTTGTTATTTTGACCATTTCTCATTTTCAGAAAATAAATACAAAATTTATGTTCCACTCAGCATGTCCACATGGACTTTTCCTCTCTGAACCCTGTTCTCACAGGTAATATACACATGATCAGGTTTTTAAATACATCAGATAGGGATTGCATACATCAGTTAGGACTGCTCTGATATGGGTATACCTTGACGTTTGGTGGAGCAGCTTAATATACATTTTTTGCAAAAAACGTATCAACCAAATACCCTGTTTTTTACATATTTTTACTAGCACTTGCGGATTACTGTTATTTTTTGAAACTGAGTGTTTTTGGTTCTACTATGCTCTTTTGTGTCTTCAAGTTTCTTGGTGGTGTGTGAGCATGTTCCTACAGACTTGTTCACTGTGCAAGTAGCCCATGCGTTCCTGTTTCCAAAATTTATTGCTTGGAACTTTGGAGACATGTTGTTAGAAGTTTATAGAATAAAAGAGCAATTTACATTTTACTCACAAATATCCCCTATAAAGAGAAAAATCAGACAAACTGAACATTTTGCCGAGCTCTTTTAATTTTTGCACATCCCTTTATAAAGGGAAATTCGACATAAGACCTCTGTTAGCATACACCATATGTTGCTCATATAAGCAGCACCCCAGTAGGTGGGCGGAACGCCTGGGTACAAAATCTGTGTCTGACAGTGAAACCATTGGCCCTTCCTCCATGTTACGTCCTTTACAATCTGCTGTCCAGGAAGGCGGCGCTGAGCCCTCCAGCCCACAACCTGCAGTTGTACAGACACAACAGTCAGCAACCACGTCCAGTTCATTGTCCCAGCACAGCGTTCAGTTGTCTCTTGTCAGCATATACAGTATGTCTGTTCACACATTGTTAGTTAGATAGGCCATACATATTCATCACCTCTTTACATTGTCCTGTGCTGGACAAAGACCATTGCTGACTTCTCCAGGCTCCTAAATGATACTTGTGTCTCTTTAGAACATTTAAGGGCAACGACAGTTTAATAAATTTGGGTCCTTAAAAAAAAAAAATGGTGGTGGGGTATTAGCCAGTTTCTGTACATTTTAAGCACATCTTAGAGACTGGGTTAATGTGCTCCACAGACCTATTCAGGCCGCAGCCTTACACATATTGGGACATGGTCATTGCCACACTGAGGCCTGTACCTGAGCTCTGTAGCGCTGCCTGCCACCTGAGTAATACACTCCACAGACCTTACTCCATTGTTGCCCAAAACCATGCAAAAGATCCATTCTGCCTGGTTGGGTAGTTTCCTGAAGAAGTGCATAGGCTTGTGTGGCCCTCTGAAAATGTGAAGCAAGGGCCACATGATAAGTTTTTATTTAGCCCGGACAACCTCTGTAAAGAAATAACAGGTTTAGGGTCCTCTTGAGACATAAGTTCTATGGAACTTACTTGTAGTTGACACCGTGACCACTGGACTGTACGCACACTCTCCATGATGCCCCGTGACTTTCAGTCTGAACCTGTAGCTGGAACTGGGCTCTAAACCTTCGACAACATGTCGCTTGGAGTAACCACTATAACAGAAGTAAACGTGGGTCAATAAGAGAGAAAATACTGAGGAGCCCATTCATCATTTGCATTTTTAAATCTCTTTCTATTTTTACTTTTGAGCCAAATTGATCACAATTCACTAATTTTGCGGAAAGCCCAAAATAGTCTTTTTTTTCTGCCTTTGGCTACTTTTTAGTGGGAAAAGTTGCAAGTTTTGCAAAGGAAAAAATGCTGGAAAATAACTGGCATACATCACTGCAGTGAGTGGGGGGTGAGGACTTGAGTAGAGTTGCGTCAAATTTTTGTGACTTTATAAAAATAAAAAAAAGCCACATTGGCGTAAGAGTCAAGAAACTAACTAAACCACAAAAATAGAATTAGACTTACCGGTAATTCGGTTTCTAGGAACCTTCCACGACAGCATAGGAGGATGTCTCCATTCCCTAATGGGGAACAGAAAGCACAAGAGGTTAAAAGGCCCCTCCTACTTCCTATTCGCCAGTGACTTATAACGGATACCATAGGACTAGCTACCTTAATGAACCCAGGATATTATTCAAGGCAAGGGAGGGAATTAGTGCTGTCATGAAAAGTTCCTAGAAACCGAATTACCGGTAAGTCTAATTCTATTTTCTCTAGTCACCTTCCACGACAGCATAGGAGGAGTACCAACCAATTCTACACTAGGGAGGGACAATAGCCTGGAGAACTTTCCGGCCAAAGACTAGATCCCTATTGGACAATGAGTCCAATCTGTAGTGTTTGGTAAAGGTATGAGATGAAGACCATGTAAACCCTGACCCTGCAAATCTGCTCGATGGAAGCGCCCGCTTTTTCTGCCCATGAAACCGAGGTAGATCTCGTTGAGTGGGCCTTGACCCCGATTGGGGGAGTTATTTTCTGGGCTAGATAGGTTTCGTGTATGGCCCTCTTGATCCAATTGGCGATGGTACTTTTTGCCACCTTCCTCCCCTTATTCTGACCTGACAAATGGATGAATAAATTTTGATCAACTCTGAAGGAGCTAGTCTGTTCAAGGTAATGTAGAATAGTTCGTTTAACATCAAGAGTATGGAACTCTTCTTCTTTTGGGTTTGAAGGATTTTGGCAGAAGGAAGGAAGAACAATATTCTGAGATTGGTGAAAATCAGACACCACCTTCGGGAGGAATGATGAATCAAGATGGAGAATTATAGAGTAGTCTGTAATCAATAAATAGGGTTCTCTTACTGATAAAGCTTGCAGCTCCCCCACACATCTTGCTGTGGTTATCGCTACAAGAAAAACAGCTTTGTATGACAGGAATTGAGGAGTACATGATGACAGGGGCTCGAACGGTGCTTGTGTAAGTCCTCTGAGAACTAAATTTAAGTCCCATGAAGGTACAACGGCTTGCTTTATGGGATGTGATCTGAGACCTGATACCATCAATCTTCTGATCCAAAGGTGGTTCGCCAAATCATGGTCAAAAACAGCACTGAGGGCGGAGACCTGTACCTTCAGCGTGCTGGGTCTAAGGCCTAATTCCAGCCCACTCTGAAGGAGATCTAATATTTGCGAGATATTTGGATGAAAAGGATCTGGGCTATTAGGAAGACAGAAAGATGAAAATGTTTTCCCACACTTTGCTATAAATTGCGTTAGTAACAGGCTTCCTGGATTTTTGCAAGGTAGAGATTACCACATCTGATAGCCTTCTAGCACTGAGGACCTGGGCCTCAGTAGCCTCAGTAGCCAGGATGCAAGGTTCAATTTTTTGGGTTTTGATGTTGAAGGCGAAGATCCGTGTCTATCGGCAGGAGGACTGGTCCATCTGTCTGTAACTCGATAGTGAGATTGAACCAGCTTCTTTTTGGCCATACTGAAGCCACTAGTATGGTCGGAACCTGATCTTCCCGGATTATCCGAAGGATTTTCGCCAGTATTGCAATTGGCGGGAAGGTGTAGGCTAATTGGAAATTCCATGGCTGGGCAAGGGCATCCACTCCTCTGCAATTGTCCCTGGGGTTCAGGGAAAAATAGGTTTGGACCTGTGCATTTTGGTTTGAGGCAAACAAATCGATCTCTGGCAGACCCCATCTGTCTACCAGCATGTTGAAGACTTTTGTTCAAGCTCCACTCTCCTGGTTGAATGTCCTGGTGACTCAGGAAATCCGCCTGTAGGTTGAAAGACCCCTTTAAATGGACGGCTGTCAGAGAGAGAAGGTGCTTTTCAGCCCAATAGTAAATTCGGTTCGAGATCCTCCTTAGGCTGTTGAATTTTGAGCTACCCTGATGTCTAAGGTGAGCAACCGTAGTCATGTTGTCCGAATAAACTTTGACGTGACTTCCTGATACTAGGCTGCTTGCGGCCAGGAGGGCTTCTTCCACTGCCTTCAACTCCCTGAAGTTGGATGACCTGGCGCTTGTTGCCTGATTCCTGGGTTCCTGGAAAGGAGTATGGGATATCACAGCTCCCCAGCCTCGTTTGCTGGCATTGGTAGTAATCGTCACCAGGGGAGATTGTGACCAGCTCACACCCTTGCGTATATTTTTGGGGTTTAACCACCATGCTAGGGATGCTTTCACACACCCCAGTGTGTGCACTCTTTTGTTCAAAGAGTCCGGATTCCCATCCCAGTTTGTGAGGATGTGGGCTTGAAGGATTCTGGAATGTGCATGAGCCCATGACACTGACTGGATGCAGGCTGTCATGGAGCCTAAGACCGACATGCCCTTTCGAAGAGTCGGGGATCTCTCTTCTCTGAAGTCTGCAATTTTTCTGATTACAGCTTGGCGATGATCCTCCCGGAGAAAGGATTTTTGTTTTACAGAGTCTAACAGAACTCCCAGAAACTTCCTTGATTTGGAAGGTTGAAGCTGAGATTTCCTTAGATTTGGGAGCCACCCAAGGGTTCTGAGAATGTCAAGAGTCTTTGAAACATGATCGATGAGAGTCTGGGCTGAGGGAGCTATGATAAGCAGATCGTCCAGGTAAGGAACGATACAGACTCCCTATCTCCAAATATATGATACCGCCTCTGCCATTATCCTGGAGAATACTCTCGGCACTGAAGAAATCCCGAAAGGAAGTACATTGAATTGGAAGTGTCTCACTTGCTGGTTGTACTGTATTGCGCATCTGAGATACTTCCTGTGCCGGGGGTGAATCGGTACGTGAAAATACGCATCTTTATGGTCGATAGTTGCCATAAAATAATGCGGACCTATCAGGGGAATAGCAGATTTCTCTGACTCCACTTTTAATTTTCGGTATTGAATATGAAAATTGAGGTTTTTCAGATTTATTATAACTCGTGCATCCCCGGATGGCTTTTTATTCAGGAAGAAATGAGAGTAATGACCCGAACCCCATTCTTCGGGGGGTACCGGGGAGATTGCATTTGATTTTAAGAGATCTCCGATGCCCGTCATCATCAATGTATGTGCTCCCTGTGATGTTGGAGAGGTTATCTTCAGACTCCAAGGGGGGGAAGATATGAATTCTATCAGGAGGCCCTCCTGACTGACATTGAGGACCCACTGACAACTGGTGATGGCCCGCCATTGATGAATAAAATTTGCGAGCCTCCCCCCCACCGGGATTGAGTCATTGTTTATCCTGCTGGGGCTGTTGCTGCTGGGGAATAAGGATATTTTTCCCCTTGCCCTTGGCATAGCTCCATCTCCAGGTTTTCCCCTTACCTCTTGGGAGGTATTAGACTGGGGAGCACGAAAAAAAAGTTTTTTGACAGGTTTCTGCTCTGGAAGGGCCTTTTTTCTATCTGTTTCCTTTTCCAGAATTTCTTTTAAAGCAGGACCAAAAAGATAATCGCCCTTAAAGGGAATTGAGCATAACTTAATTTTTGAAGTTACGTCACCGCTCCACATCTTGAGCCAGAGGGCTCTTCGAGCAGAATTAGACTGGACTAAGGCTCTGGCCGCTATTCTAATTGACTCCATAGAGGCGTCAGCCGGAAAAGCAGAAGCCTTTTGGAGAATGGGAAGAGAGTCTAGAAGTTCCACTCTCGACGAACCCTGGGAGATATGTTTTTCCAGCTCATCCATCCAACGTGAGAGAGCTCTGGCAACACAGGTGGCAGCAATATTAGATTTTAACCCCGAGGTGGATGTTTCCCATGACTTTTTCAATAAGCTCTCCATTTTTCTATCCAGCGGATCTCTCAGCTGAGAGAAGTCCTCAAAGGGGAGCGAAGTTTTTTTTCGCTTTGAGGAAAGCCGGTGAGCTCGAGGAGGCCACCGCTGGGGATCACTGGTCCGCTTTACCTCCCATGGAGGCGCGGGTGGGCCAGGAAAGGTCCCGAATCACGGGGAGACGAGAGCAGCATGACGTGGAAGAAGGCAGAGCCCACGACCACCACTGCCCGGCAGGAAAAACCAGGTACACTGCAGTTGCCGGCCACGCAGCATACGAAAACCTCTCCATGCCCCATGGGGGACAGGAAAGACACTGGCGAATAGGAGGTAGGAAGGCCTTTTAACTTTTAACCTCTTGTGATTCCTGTCCCCCATTAGGGAATGGAGACATCCTCCTATGCTGTCGTGGAAGGTGACTAGAGAAAGACTACTTGAAAAGTCAAAAATTTTTCACAAATCAAAAAGTTAATTCAGAAGTAGTCACGTAAAAAAAACCTGATGATTTGGGCCCTTAAACAGTAACTGTTAATTTTTTTTCATAGATCAATAGCACACATGAGGATAAAAAATATTTTAGCAGAGAATTCTCCATCTTTCTTCTAAAAGACTGACTCTCAATTCATGGGTAAAGTCGGTATTCAGTAAAGATTTTCCCATTATTGAGCTGGGAGATGACAGTTGGTGCTCATAAAGTTCTATGGAGGGGGAGGAGCTAGAAGAACACAGACATTCTGCTGTAAAGGTACCGTCACATAAAGCAACGCTGCAGCGATATAGGCAACTATGCCGATCGCTGCAGCGTCGCTGTTTCGTCGTTGTGTGGTCGCTGGAGAGCTGTCACGCAGACAGCTCTCCAGCGACCAATGATACTGAAGTCCCCTGGTAACCAGGGTAAACATCGGGTTACTAAGCGCAGGGCCGTGCTTAGTAACCCGATGTTTACCCTGGTTACCATTGTAAATGTAAAAAAACCCAAACACTACATACTTACATTCCGGTGTCTGTCGCGTCCTTCGCCGTCACCTTCCCTGCACTGTCTAAGCGCCAGCCGTAAAGCAGAGCGGTGACGTCACCGCTGTGCTCTGCTTTATGGCCGGCCGGCGCTGACAGTGCAGGGAAGCAGAACGCCGGGGGACGCGACAGACACCGGAATGTAAGTATGTAGTGTTTGTTTTTTTTTTTTTACATTTACAATGGTAACCAGGGTAAATATCGGGTTACTAAGCGCAGCCCTGCGCTTAGTAACCCTATGTTTACCCTGGTTACCAGTGAAGACATCGCTGAATCGGCGTCACACACGCCGATTCAGCGATGTCTGCGGGAGATCCAGCGACGAAATAAAGTTCTGGCCTTTCTGCTCCGACCAACGATGTCACAGCAGGATCCAGATCGCTGCTGCGTGTCAAACACAACGATATCGCTATCCAGGACGCTGCAACGTCACGGATCGCTAGCGATATCGTTGTTAAGTTGTTCAGTGTGAAGGTACCTTAAGTTCCATAGAACTTCATGAGCACCAACTGCAATCTCCTATCTCAGTAATGGAAAAGTCTGTATTGACTGAAGATCAAATTTTCCCTATGAATTTAGAATTTTAAAAATGAAAGATCAGTTGAGTAGGAGAAAGAAGCAAATTGCTCTGATAAGATATATTACAAAGTTTCCTATTTTCATGTGTACCATTGATTTATGGGGGGGGGGGGGATATTTGCAACATACGGAAAAATAAATGCGCTCATGTAATATTTACAGAGATTGCAGGAACTGCCACCAGCCCTGTGTCACCGACCAAGAAGAAAATATAAAAAAAAACACAGCAGCCTTGTTTGCAGTTTCATCATGTTTAATCAAAAATTATTTTCCAACAATAGTCCAGGCGTTTTATCCCCCCCTTCATGTATTAAAACCTGTAATATATAAATCAAGCGGTCTCTGGAGAGGTCTACCGGCACGGTAAACACAAGGTCATTCTGCCACCTAGTGGTCACAGTGTATCCTCCTGGAATGCAGTTCATTAAATATGGGAAAACTGCAGGGGGTGAACCAAGCAGAGCAATAATCTATACTCAAATAATAGGGAACAATCACGCAGAGTAATAATATACATATGGATGAGGACTGTTAATGGGGTGAATCCATGAGGATCACCATAGCAGGCCCCTTTTACGGGAGGGTCATTTGAAGTTCATGCAGAAAGTGGAATATGCTGGAAATGTGATGACAGCGCACAACGCTTTATTGCCATTTTCTCTGCTACATGCACAGCTGTCAATAGGATATATGTATCAATATTGGATCAAGATGTAGGAATCGCTGTGTACGCTCAGCAATATGGGAGACGTAAGATCTTATTACAGAAGCCATAGAATATTCAGCCGGGCTTTTACCAGTGGTCTGGGTGCAAGTAGCTGAGCTTATTTATTGGAAGGCAGTGCCTGTTGTGTGCCATGCCCTCATTTATTGGGTTATCCAATGAATCATTTTCCTGCCAAAAGTCCAAATAAGAGGTTAATATCCATTTCAAAGTATTTCTAGCATGCAAAATACATTTTTAATCATTTTCTTGCTTCCATGTTTCACCCTTGGTGATGCCATTCTGAGCCGCTGGAGTCAGATTCTGCTCTGAATCAGTCTCCTTCCCCTTCTGGCAGCTGCTCATCAGTACTACTGGGAGCAGATTCTTGATAAAATCGGTCTCCTTACTCCTCTGGCAGCTGGGAACAGGCGATAGACAGAAACAGTCTCCTTTTCCCTTCTGGAAGATGGCTCTAGACAGAATCACTTTAGTTTTCTGGCAGCAGGGAGCTGACTCTACATAAAATCAGTCTCCTTTCCCCTCTGGCAGTCGACTCTAGAAAGAATCAGTCCCCTTACTCATCTGACAGCGAACTGTTGCAAATCTGTGCTGGTGGGAGAATACACTACAGAAGCAGTCTCTTTTCTCCTATGCCAGCTAGAAACACACTCAATCTTTTTTACCCCTGGCAGCTGGTTGCTGCTCATCTTTACTACATGGAGCAGAGTCTAGAAAGAAACAGTCTCCTTTCCCCTCTTGGCGCAGATTCTAGACACAACCAGTCTACTTACTCCTCTGGCAGCTGGGGGCAGACTCTAGACACGATCAGTTTCCTGATACCTCTGGTAGCAGGGAGCAGACTCTGGACAGAATTAGTCTCCTTTCCCCTCTGGCAGTTGAGTCTAGACAGAATCAGTCCACTTACTCTCCTGGCAGCTATGAAGCTGAACTGGTGGAACTCCAGACAGAATCTGTCTCCTTTCCACTATGCCAGCTGGGAGAACACTCTAAACAGAATCAGTCTCTTTTTGGTTGCTGATAATCTGTGCTTCTGGAAGCAGGCTGCAGGCAGAATCTGTCTCCTTCCCTTTCTGGCAGCAGACAAGATGGTCCCTTCTCTGTAGAGAGACATCTCAGCTATACTGGAATGCTACTACAGAGGCTCTGCTCCTTGTCTGACCAGCAGGCCATCAAGCTACTATTTTTATTTGCCTGTTGTGCCGTAAAGGGGTCATTATACTGTGATTGAGCATGTGTGACCACCAGCACTCAGCTCAGGTGGACGAGCCCAGAGATATGCACTCTGAACTCAAGGGGGCGCCATAAGGTGTAAGTAAGTAACCGCCACAACACGTCACTAGATCATTTAAATGGCAAATAACTGTGTAATCCACATTAATGAGGTTGTCCACTCCTTTTCATCGTGGTGCTCATCTCCCACCAGTTTGCAAATGCTTTACATGATCAGTTTTTCTTATGGACACTAGTCCCCGCCATAGGTCAAATCCTGTGACGTCCTGTAAAATCATTTCCTTTCTGGGCTATGATTCATATGGAACATCATTTCCATCCCGCTATCCTTGGGCAGCCAAGGAGGCTCTCTCCAATTGTCTACACCATTGAAGTGAATGGGAGCTAAGCTGCAGTACCCCAGAACGGCCACTACGCAGTGCCTGGCGCTGTTGTATTCTGGCTCTGTACAGTGTGGGCTCCAGCTGATGTGGGACCATTTGATCGGCGGCGGTGCCATCTGTCTGATACTGACCCCTTGGATATTGAAGACTTATCCTAAAAACAGTCCATCAATATCAAAGACCAGGACGACCCCCTTTTTAGCAAATGTTGATGCAATAGTGATACAATATAGTCATCTCACACAGGATTGCTTTGGCTACTGCTACATTCAATCTCTTCTATTAGTGTCGGTCTGCAGAAAAGAATCCTTACAATGTAACAGCCGTGGTCTCATGTTTTATTAAATATTAAATGAGCTATGACCCTGGGATCGCTCTTCCAACGCTGAGCCTTTCCTGCTACACAATCACCATTTTAATAGGGGATGTCAGCAGCCATACTGATAAATGTGCTGCTCCTACATGTGGCCGAGAAGGGGTTTCATATGCACATGTGAAAAAAAGGAGGACGAGACAATTCTGGTGCAGAGACCCTTAGTGCCGCAGGTTTCCTCTGTCTCCTGGAGAAAAGTAAGCAGCTCATGGATGATCTTTATAGGAAAAGTAATATTAATGTATTAGGTTAGGCTCTGGGTCGAGGCATGGGCTGAAAGGGGGTGACCGATGTTAAGCAGAATGGGGCGTCAGGCAGGTGGCCCAACGGGCTCTTTGCCGTACATAAAGACAGTACTGTTATAAGTAGAACAGGATAAGTTGAGGACCCTCTTAAATATTTTGCTTACAGGCCCAGAAGCGTCAAGCGACTCCTCTGTTCACATACAAAAAAAAAAGTATTCATACCCCATGTACTTTTCCACATTTTTTTCACGTTACACCCACAAACTTATTTTTTTTTATTTGCATTTAATGTGCTCCACCATCAGAAAGTAGCAAGTATTTGTGAAGTGTAACGGAAATGACACATGGTTTTCTATTTATTAAAAAAATATAAATCTGAAAATTGTGACGTGCATTTGTATTCAGCCCTCCTGAGTCAATACTTTGTAGGACCACCTTTTGCTGCAATTACTGCTGGAAGTCTTTTGGGGTATGTGTCTACAAGCTTCGCACATCTAGAAGCTGAAATTTTGTGTCTTAATTTTATCATATTGGTATGGGTAATTTTCTGCAGAAAGGCATATGCTATAGAAAGCTGCGCATCCAAGCTCTCGCCAACTCCAACTCAAAAATATTTCCAGAATCCACCCTTTCCTCAACTCTGGATCTACTAAAATGTTCTGCATGCCCTCATCATCTCCCACCTCTACTACTGCAACATCCTGCTCTGTGGCTTCACTGCTAACACTCTCGCACCTCTCCAGTCCATCCATAACTCTGCTGCCCGACTAATCCACCTCTCTCCTCACTACTCCTCCTCTTCTCCCCTCTGCAAATCCTTTCATTTGCTCCCAATACCTCAATGTATCCAGTACAAACTGCGAACATTGACCTACGAAGCCGTCCATACCCTGTCCCCAAATATCTCCGAACTAATCTCCCGATGTCTTCCAACACGTAATCTGGGGTCCTCCCAAGACCTCCTTCTCTCCTCCACACTTGCATGTTCCTCACCGAATCACCTCCAAGTCTTCTCCTCAATATCCCCTATCCTCTGGAATTCTGTACCCCAACACATCCGATTATCCCCTACATTTTGACCTTTCACACGGAACTTGAAGACCCATCTCTTCAAGAAAACTTACAGCTTGCAAGGACCCCCTGCCACCTCTACACCACCGGAGCTGCTGCCGCCCCCTGCTCTATGGTCTCCTTACCCATTACCCTGTAGACCAGGCTTGCACAACACACGGCCCGTGGCACGGAAGGTGTTCTGTGGCCCGCAGAGAACTGGGAGACTCAGGTTCTCATCTTCCTGTGTTTAGCTGTACTCGGGTCTTATCAGACGCAAATACACTTAAACACTGTGGCAGCGGGAAAGGGACAGAGCAGAGAAGCGTTCATAAGCCCCCGCATCGACGTGCAGCAGTGTGAGGAGATCATCATCCTGTGACCTCATTACGCTGCTGCTGTTCCGCAACGCAAAGGAGGCTGTGTGTGTGGAGGAATATGAAGGAGAGGAGCTGTGTGTGTGGTGAAGAAATATAATAGAGAGGAGCTGTGTATGTGGGTGGGATATGACAAACAGGAACTGTCTGTGTCAGTGTGGGGGGATATGACGGAGCGGAGCTGTATGTGTGTGGGGGGGAATATCACAGAGAGGCAGAGAGGAGCTGTGTTTGGGGGGGGATATGACGGAGAGGAGCATTGTGGAAGGGGGATATGACAGAGCAGCTGTGTGGGGGGGGGAGGAATATGATGGAGGGCAGCTGTGTGTGTGGGGGGGATTTGATGGAGAGGGGTTGTGTGTGGGAAATATGATGGAGGTGAGCTGTGTAAGGGGGAAAATATAAGAGAGGAGCTGTGTGTGGAGGGATATGATGGAGAGATGCTGTGTGGGGGTATATGACAGAGAGAACCTGTGTGGCGGGACACAATGGAAAGAAGCTGTGTGTAGGGGGCATGATGGAGAAGAGCTGTGACGGAGAGCAGCTGTGTGTGGGGAGGAATATGACAGAGAGGGGCTGTGGGGGACGAAAATGATGAAGAGGAGCTGTGTGTGGGGGAGGATTTGATGGAGAGGAGCTGTGTGTGGGGGAGGATTTGATGGAGAGGAGCTGTGTGTGGGGGAGGATTTGATGGAGAGGAGCTGTGTGTGGGGGAGGATTTGATGGAGAGGAGCTGTGTGTGGGGGAGGATTTGATGGAGAGGAGCTGTGTGTGGGGGAGGATTTGATGGAGAGGAGCTGTGTGTGGGGGAGGATTTGATGGAGAGGAGCTGTGTGTGGGGGAGGATTTGATGGAGAGGAGCTGTGTGTGGGGGAGGATTTGATGGAGAGGAGCTGTGTGTGGGGGAGGATTTGATGGAGAGGAGCTGTGTGTGGGGGAGGATTTGATGGAGAGGAGCTGTGTGTGGGGGGATATGACGGAGAGGAGCTGTGTGGGGGGAATATGATGGAGGGGCAAAATATGACAGAGAAGCGGTGTGTGGGGGGGACATGATGGAGAAGAGTGGTGACAGAGAGCAGTTGTGTGCGAGGGGAAATATGAAGGAGAGCAGTTGTGTGTGGGGGGATATGACAGAGAGGAGCTGTGTATGGGGGATATCATGGAGGGGCAAAATATGACAGAGAAGCGGTGTGTGGGGGGGACATGATGGAGGAGAGAAGTGACAGAGAGAAGTTGTGTGTGAGGGGAAATATGAAGGAGAGGAGCTGTGTGTGGAAGAGGAGCTGTGAGTGGGGAAGGAATATGACGGAAAAGAGAAACAGAAAAGAGCTGTGTGTGGGAGAGTATGATCCAGAGGAGCTGTGTGTGGGGGGAATATTTTGTGCAGGGAGCACACTGAGGGGCAATTATCTGTTCAAGGATGCAGCATGGGAGATATTTATATTTATGGGGCAGTATAACAATACTTTTATTTTTAAGGGAACCATGTTGGGAAGTGCTGCTAAAGACGGAAGTTTGCATGAAACCTCTTCATGGCGTCTGTAGTACGTGGAGACAGGGATGGGAACGATCAGAGAAGATGTCACCTATAAGAAACCTGGACGTAAATTTTTATTTGTGATCCTTCCTGCATCTCATCAGTGCTGTGGTTCTTGTATGGTCCACAGTCTGATGATGGCTGGTAACAATAATTCCAAGTACTGTATCTCCTTACCATTGTTAAGGACTTACTGGGAATTACAGGTTTATGTAACACAAGTGTATATGGGGCTGAACTGAAACTGCAATTGATCCCTGTTCTAAACTTGGTGACGTATTTCTGTACTGACAGTAGTTCTAGTGCTGCTGTCATGTACCGACGATGGTTCTGGTGCTGCTTTCATCTTGTGATTATGTAGCAATCCATAATGTGCTTCATATTAAAACGGAAAATTACTCAAAACTTAGTTTTGAGATAATGAGGAGGATTTGGTTGAGTTTCTGCTCCAAAAATTCCAAAAAGTTTGCGCATGCTCACATTGATTATTTTGGAGCAGGAACTCTCCAAATTCTTCTCAAATACTTAGCAGTTTGGTTCTGATGATGTATTATTGTATTGACGGTGGTTCTGGTGATGTAGTTATGTAAATACTCCTTTCCTTTTTTCCGGTCTTTCGGATTGGCTCAATGTGACAATGTGGCTCTTGGATCAAAAATCGTTGTGCACCCTTGCTGTAGACTTTAAGTCTATGATGGCAGGGCCCTCTCCTGTCTATTATTGTTAGTTTGTTCATCGTAATTTATATTTGTATCCTGCATGTAACCCCCTTCTCATATACAGCACCATGGAATCAATGGCACTCAAAAAATAAATAATAATAATAACATGGTGACATTACAATAACCTATAATTACATTTTGCCAGAAGCTAATGTTATATCGAGCAGGTAATATACTCACGAGTAAACGGTGCCATACATATGAGTCTTGACGTCTTCTTCCTCAATGGAAAACTTGAACCATTTGTTAGGAGGCCCGATGCGCTGGTAGTCATTATTGATGTCCCAGTACAGCTCGATGCTGTGGTGATTCACCTTCCCCACCACAGGAGGATCAGGGCGCTGGATAACAATTTCTTCTGGAAAGAAATATTTTTTATTTTTCCCCGAGTTACTCAAAACGAAAACAGAAGTAATAGA